>NC_056729.1:1153522321-1153747321 GCF_019279795.1 Protopterus annectens | reverse complement strand
GGGCGTAGTGGGGGATTCAAATGGTTTTTATGAACTTTAGGAATACCCACTATGGTGGCTAAAACAGGGTTATCCACCTTCATAAAATCAAATAGGTCCTTGGTAATTCTTTGGTGTAGCAGATATTCCTCTAAGCACATCTCAATTTTCCTATAGGCAATATTTAGCTCATTAATAGAAGAGATTTGGTAATTACCTGACTCATGGAGAATGTTGTAAATTAAGGCACTATAAGCGGTGGCATCAAATAATATGATGCCACCGCCTTTGTCGGGCTTCATAACCCTAACAGATGGATCCAAAGAAAGATCACTCAGGATTTTCATTTCGTCATGAGACAGATTGTCTTTTTGTTCTAAATGTTTCTTTCTTCTAAACTTTCAGTAACTCATTCCTCTAAATGCGGTACTTGCAAACAATGTACCTATATACTTGACATCAGTAGTACAGTTTTACATAATGTAGGTCGTAGTACAGTGCATTTTTGTAAGGGCAATTGTAGGTCTACGATGCTTGTGTATATCGCAATTTGTCAAACGTGCAATTGTTTTTATGTAGGGAAGACAGAACGACAATTGCGTCAGAGAATATATTCCCATTTATATAGCATAAGTAGATTAGACATGAAAAATGCCCTCAGTAAACACATTCAAGAATTAGGTGCCACACATTCCTTCAAGTTTGCTATACTGGAGTCTGTTAGAAGTAACCCTAGAGGAGGAGATATAAAAAACTATCTGTCTTATAGAGAGCTTTGGTGGCAACTGTATTTGGATGCCACAACCCCACCAGGTATTAATGATAGTATATCGATAAAGTCTGCATTAATGTTAGACAATTAAATCTAATGTTTTATATTACATATTATATGAAGGGTCTAACTTTGTGATTTATTGTTTTAACATGCTTCACATGTTTTACATATTGTAATTTTTGTGTCTTTTATATAGGTATCTATTTTCAATTTTTTTATTTCTTTCATACATTTGTACTATATGTATTGCAAAAAAACTTTTTAAAAGTTTTTTCTTGTTTTATAATATGGGTATGCCTTTAAACTCAGCATTTCCTGTATTACAGGTGTCATTTTGGCGCCAATTTTGATTTTTAAGGAAGTTTGTGTACATTGTCAGTGGTTCTGATGAAGCTCGCCTTTTAGCGAGAGAAAGCGCTAAACCATTAAATTCTGAAGATTTTATTAAATCGTTTGCAGTTCTTTGGTTTTGTGTTGCTTGAACTGTGAGACTCAGCAGTAGCGTGTGGCTTTTGCTGTCTATCGTTGTTCGTTTGTGGTTTCTGCACGCTCTTTCAGTTGTTGCCATATATATATATATATAAAACTTTCTAAAACTATATGCATATATATCAATATATATATATGCACATATATACATGCATGTGCCTAAATCGACATATATGTGTCTACACCTATATGTCTACATATACACAAGCACGTTACACACATGTGCACAGATATATATCTATGTAGGTGTATACGGACATGGTTATATATATATTAGCAGATATATAAATCTATATAGGTATATATGGCCATACATCTGTAGATAGAAATGGCAGATTAACAAATACACATATGTCCACATGCATCGTTAATGGGGTTAAGAGGCCCCACACACTATATGTCTTGTACAAATAGGCATCCCCCCACAGCCAAACACGTGGCTGGCCTTGATGTCACATGTATGGGTATGGCTTTGCACCCCAGCCTCTCGGCTAATTTACATCTGTTATCCCTGTATGGTTGACATTGTGATATATAGTAGGGCCATCATAAAAGAAATAAGCAAAACCTCCTCCACATTGCCCACACTTCTACACAGGATCTGAGTTACAAACACACACACCTGTCATGTCTTGGAGTTGAACCCCTACCTAACTAGTTTATTACACTACAGCACTATGCAGTTATAGTACATGCCACGGATGTTACTGAAGGATTTTTTCCCCAAAGGTGTATTTCACATTGAATGACATCAGCAGGATTACCAAAGAGGGCCATTTCAACTGTACTGTGAGTGACTAGCCTAAAATGCATTGCTCCCTACTCAGACAGTGAGACACACACAATGCATCCACAACCAACATGTGTGGGTATTGAACGCCTGACAAAGGCCTATATCACACTTCAGCATGGAAGCAGTTATAGGTCGCACCACAGGGATTACTACAGAACTTGTTCCACAAAGTTGTATTTCACAATGAATGACATCAGCAGGATTACCAAAGTAGGGCATTTGAAATGTACTGCGAGTGAGTAGCCTATGATGCATTCCTCCATACACAGACATTGGTACACACACAAAACATCCATAACTGCCATGGGTGGAGATGGAACCCTACCAGAGTTCTAAATCACACTACAGCAGTACGCAGTTACAGGACGTGCTACAGAGATTACTGGACCATGATTTCCCCAGAGGTGTATTTCTAGGTGAGTGACATCAGCAGCCTTGCCAAAGTTGAGTATATGTATTATACGGGGTGTGAGTGGGCTAAAAAGCATTTGTTCTACTCAGTCAGACACACACACATTCACACAGTTGCCAGGTCTGGGGTTAGAACACCTACCTAATTACTTTATCACACTACAGCAGTATGCAGTTACAGGACATGCTACAGAGATTACTGGGCTATGATTTCCCCAGAGGTGTATTTCTAGGTGAGTGACATCAGCAGCCTTGCCAAAGTTGAGTATATGCATTGTACGGGGTGTGAGTGGGCTAAAAAGCATTTGTTCTACTCAGTCAGACACACACACATTCACACAGTTGCCAGGTCTGGGGTTAGAACACCTACCTAATTACTTTATCACACTACAGCAGTATGCAGTTACAGGACATGCTACAGAGATTACTGGGCTATGATTTCCCCAGAGGTGTATTTCTAGGTGAGTGACATCAGCAGCCTTGCCAAAGTTGAGTATATGTATTGTACGGGGTGTGAGTGGGCTAAAAAGCATTTGCTCAACTCAGTCAGACGCACACACACACAAGCGCACAGTTGCCAGGTCTAGGGTTAGAACACCTACCTAACTACTTTATCACACTACAGCAGTGCACAGTTACAGGAGGCACTACAGAGATTACTGGGTTATGATTTCCCCAGAGGTGTATTTCTAGGTCAGTGACATCAGCAGCCTTGCCAAAGTTGAGTATATGTATTGTACAGGGTGTGGTGGGCTAAAAAGCATTGCTGTCTACTCAGTCAGACACACACACAAACACACACACACACACACACACACACACACACACACACACACACACACACACACACACACACACACAAAGTCACCAGGTCTGGGGTTAGAACACACCTACCTAACTACTTTATCACACTACAGCAGTACGCAGTTACAGGATGTGCAACAGAGATTACTGGGCTATGATTTCCCCAGAGGTGTATTTCTAGGTGAGTGACATTTGCAGCCTTGCCAAAGTTGTGTATATGAATTGTATGGATTGTGAGTAGCCTACAAAGCATTTCTCTCTACACAGTCAGAGACCGAGAGACACACACACTCACACAGTTGCAAGTCTGGGGTTAGGACTACTAACTAACTAGTTTATCAGTACAGCAGTACACAGTTATGGGATGCGCCATGGAGATGACTGAGCTGCAGCTCTCCCAAAGGTGTATTTTACGTTGGATGACCTCAGCAGGCTTGCCATGATACTGCTATGGGGAGGGCAGTGTGTGCATGGGCTGTAACCCATTCATGTAGTGGTTGACATGCTGCATGTGGGCACACACTGGGTCATATGCCACAGGTATGTGTATACAGCTACTAGGTGACTACTTCCTTGTACAGTCATGTTTCACAGCTGGCACATGCAACACGCCGTCATGCTGACAGATACTGGTGGCTATTATCTGCATTGAGTGACACCTGCACCTCATGTGTTTGGGGCCTTTTGGCTGTGTGCTGGGTGGGACAGGCCAAGGTGGCTCCTTGTCACGGTCACCCTCTTCAACACATCTATGTTCATCTACCTTTGTATTATTATAGTGTGTTGCCCTTACATATATGTCTGTATTCCTATCCATCTGTGTGCAAGGCAGGAGTGGTGCATACTGACATGTGTCTGCACTAAGAACTGCAATTGCCAGATATGTCTGGTCCACTGGTGTTTGCTGACACGGTCTTCATGTGTTTGTGTGTGAGCATGCCCAGTATGGACTTTCAGTATGTTGTTGACTGACATTGCCTTCATTCCTCTAAGTGTGTGAGCATGCCCATTATGACCATCTATACTGCATGTGTGGATCAAGTCCAGGTAGTCTGTATTGCAGTGCTGACCTTTGTATTGTACACCAACAGGTAGCATACTGTGTCTGCAGGGTATACATCTGTCATTTGGAATTTACTGTTGCTACATTTCTGCATAGTGGGGGGGACACCTGACTGTTTCTACATTTCTACACAGGGGTGGGGGGGCACACCTGACTGTTACTATAAGTGTACATAGGATGGTGGGGCACACCTTATACTTTTACACATTTTCTAGGACTGTACTGGTATGTTGGGTACACCATTTCAGTCTGTAGTCTTATCTATCGTGCTGGCAAGAGGCATACCAGTGTAATACAGATATTAGCTTTAACTACCTACATATTAGTTTCTGACTTCCTAGCCTTCAAAACTTACATCCAACTAGCTGGCCTGCTGTAGTCTGTCTGTGTAGGCCTGGGGTAGGGGTTACCCATGGGACTCATTCAGAGGTCATAGCACAGCATTTGTCTGTGTTTGTCTACACCTATCCTGCTGGCTGTGACTGTTGTTGGGTATGTGCCTCCCCAACTGGCATGTGTGGGTCACTTACTTTCTGGGTGTCCCAGTCTTGAGGGTGGTGCTGCAGGGCTGCCTATGTCAGATGCACATAGTACACTCCCTATACATGGTTGAGCACAGGTAGTGTCATGTTTGGCATCCCTTTTACTGTATGTGCGAGTTGGAGAGAGGTGTCATTCCCTGGGTCCCTACTGTGTCAGTGCATGTGCTATGTGTTGCCTCTTTGCCAAGGCCAAGGCATACTGGGCATGCCTCCTTCTGCCTACTGGGACAGGCTCAGGTTGTTCCTCCTTTGAGTCACTCTGTGCCTGTGCAAGCCTTGGCATTGGTGGGGGTTGTGTGGCCTTGCCCCATGCTGTTCCTGTTGCAGCTGTTTCCACGGGATCATATTGTGCAGCATGGCACATACAAGTACAATTTGGGTACATGTAGTTGGTGAGTACTGCAAGGCTCCACCAGATGTGTCCAGGTACTGGAACCATGATTTGAGCATCTCAAGCACACGGTCTATTATGATTCGTGTTTGTGAGTGTGCCTCATTATGGTGTTCTTGTTCGGGTGTGTATGCATTTCTGATGGGTGTCATCAGCCATGGCTCCAGTGCATATCCAGCATCCCCCACTAGGTGACCATGTGGGATGTCCCCGTTGGCAAATGTCTGGTACAGCTGCATCAGATGCCAGATGTGAGAATCATGGTAGCTTTCAGGGCAGCCAGCATACACATTCATTATTATGCCCTGGGCATTGCACATGACCTGGTAGTTGATGGAGAGGAAGCCCTTGTGGTTGATATAGACCCTACCCTGCTCACCTGGTGGTGCTTTAATGCATATGTGCGTGCAGTCTATTGCACCCATTACCTCAAGGTATTCTGTTATTTGGTGGAAGAGACGCATATTGCTGGCCAACGCCTCATGGGTGATGGGGAAATATACGTGCTCACCGACATGTGCTGACATGGCATCCAGGAACTGGTGGAGTGCCCTGGATGCTGATGCCTGTGAAATCCCATCATATGCCCAGCTGGCCATCGGAAGGTACCTGTAGCTAGTATTCTTAGGCCTACACATACCTTGGTATCCAGTGGGATGGGTTCCCCTCTGTTAGTTCTGTGTGTGAGGCATGGCCGGCACAGCTCAACAATTTGCTGTAGGAGGTCCCTGTCCACCCTATAGCACTCCACTATCTCCAGCTCATGTAGCCCTTGGTAGGTTACCCTGTGTCTGTACATTCTTCTCCGTCTCCTCACTGTGCTTTGCTCAGCAGCATTCACATCCTCACCACCCTCCACCTCTTGCACATGCTGGTTTATGATAGCAAAAGCAGCCCCTAACATTGTTTCTCTTGCTTTCGTTTTGTAAAATTTCCCCATCTGTATACATTGGTTTTGCAGAGTTTTTAGGAAAACCAAGGGAGAAAGGTGTTTGCATAGTTTATAGTGGTGTGTTGGGCTGGGCTTGTCTGCTGCCTGTGTAATTGGCTGATTCTGATAAACTTCACCTGTCAGCTAAGCTAGTTCTCCTTGATTACCTTCCTACTGCTGTTTTCCCTTCCCATTGCCTCCCTGTTTAAGCCTGTGTGTACGCCACGCAAACGGAGGCCTCATATGTGCACAGAGCTGCTATTCCCTAGTTTAACTTATTTTTTCTTCTTGTAAAACCTGGTGTGTGACACGCACATCTGCTTACACTTTGTAAAGAGTGCTAGGCAGGTTTAGACACACCCCTAGCTTAGCTGTGCTAAACTAGGAGCAATACCGAGCCACAATGCTCCAATCCACATACAGTATGCCTGACACACACCCCCCATGATGTCACATATATCCTAGTCTTGCACCCAGCTATTTATACTCTTACACTCTTGGGACTTGGCTCACACCCTGGGAAAATCTGGGATTCACTAACCTTTCCCTCATTTGCATAGGATTGCCTGCTAATGCATAGTTACATGTCCCAAACTGAGCCTACCCCCTTAGCAACCATTACTCAATGGCCAGGTTGTCTTCTGCCTGCCATTGACTTGCATGGCAGAATACTGATTTTAGTTTGAATGCTTATTTTAGGTTTATTTTATTATTCCCCCCCCATCCCATTTGTGCACCGCTGCCCTATGCTTAAATAGGCGAGATCAGTGAAAAAAAATAAAAGTTGTTTATTTTTTTTTAAATAGTTTACAATGCCAATGGCCTTCTACTTGGCCATTGACATGCTTCCTCAGTGATATGCAGCCTTTATTTGGTGCTGTCATAGCTCCGTTTTGTAGATTGCAGAAATTTACTCGGTTATTTACCGAGTACATTTCTGCACACTGCACTCATCCTGCAGAGAGAGCTGCCAGCCTCCTGGATCGCAGATTACCCTCATTTGCATGGTTTTCAACTGCAGATGAGGGTAATTTGCATACAGAAGCTCGGTCAGTGCAGGATTAGTGTAAGAGCTCACATACACGTCGCGGGAGCTCGTTCCTGGATCGCACGTCGGCCATATTGCCAAAAATAGCTCTTAAACTAATCCTGCATGCTATTAAGGACTTCGTAAATCTGTGGGATTGTTATACTAGGTATACTGACATTAGCACTGTAGAATTACAGGGAACAGTAACGTAACAGGAATACAACAGCAATGACGATTGTTATTCATCTCTCCAGTAATTGGAGTAATATATTACAGTTTCTAGTAACTAGTAATATAGCTAATTACTTTTTCAAAATAATACTAGTAATAGTAATATTTTACTTTTTTTGCAACTAGTAACTTAAATGTGCATTATTTTTTAGGTACTTTTGCTTAAACTAGTGGTTCTCAATGTAGGCGATATCGCCCCCTAAAGAGTGATGGAAATCTTCAATGGTCCCTATGTAGTATGGATAGTAATCAGATGTTAGGAGGTAATAGACACTTTGAAGTGGCAAATTGGATAAAACATTAAAACATAATGTTGGCACAACTCAAAGCATGTAGCATTCATAATAGATCATTAGAATTAGTCTGGAGCAAAATTTACTTCATTATTTAGCACTGCAAGAAGGTGAAAGTTAATGATGACCAGACTCCGTCCCTGTCCTTGTAGTGTGGGACTCTCACCCTCTAAACATCCCCTAATACTGGAACAATTATAGCCTGCTAGAGATCATATTTTTACCTTCCCATATAATAAATGGCATTGGTTCTCCATACCACCGTCAATCGGGATCAAACTCATCATACATCAATTGAGCACCCAATGCCCCAATCCACTGCAACAAGCAGGACTCTTTGGGTGGACTTATGATCAACCAGCTTTTGTCTTGAAATTTTTTGGTATGCTCTATTTAAAATTCCTTTCAGCTTTCGATTTTTAGTTGCTGAAAATAGACAAAATGAGAGGTTTTTATAGGTCTTGTGCTGCTGGCTGGTTTGGTTTAATTATTGTCTGTAACTCTCTAGCTACAAAGACTAGTCTTCTTCTTCTTCTCCTTTCAGCTGTGCCCGTTAGGGATCGCCACGGTGGATCATCAGTCTGCAGAACAAGTGGCAGTGGAGTTTTACATTGTTGAGTTGCCAGCCCAGCGCCCAACCTTCTTCACAAGGCAGACGCATGCATACACTGACAACTAAGGCCAATTTAGGATGTTTAATCCACCTGCAGCATTTCTTGGGAATATGGCAGGGAATTGGCGCAACTTGAAGAAACCATCTTGGTGTAAATCATAATGTGTGTGTGTGTGTGTATATGTGTGCGTGTGTGTGTGTTGCATTTAAAGCCACTGTAGTATATGGGCATGTGCATAAAAGTACTGAGCATGTGCATTGTGCAAGCAGAGAGTGCCATTTTGTGTAAGCAGCTAGAATGAAAGCATGTATGTGTGTAGCAGTCAGCCAGTTATCTAGTTCATTTAAGTTTTATGTTCCAGTTATCCATCCTGATGTTTTTGTGTGTAATAAATATCTTAAATGAACACGCAAGCTTAATCATCTTATTTGAATACACAAGATGAGTGACATGCTATCAGAATGGGATCTGAAGTCAAAACGTCTTAAAGCCATGAGGCACACAGTCAGAAATGGAGGAATATACAATAGTGGCTCAAATGGCTTGCAAATGACTCATATACAGGTCAGAAAATATTTCCAGGTACTTTTAACTCATTTAGATGATTTTTCCCTCGATGAATATAAAGCAAAGCATTCAAAATGAATTACTGAATAAACAAAGTGTTCAAAATTGCGACATATTGAAAAAAGTACTTGAAATAATTACAAAAATATTTGAAATAATATCTGAATCATATAAAATGTTCAAAAAAGAGAAAATGACTGCATTTTTTCGCAAGGTACTACTTTTTCACATTAACTAAAGCTATTCAGAGTATCTAAAGTCTGCAAATTGTTGGCAGTGAGTGCAGTATTACAGTACAGTCTTTTCAAACAGTATAGTTATTTCAAAGAGTATGTTGTGCAGTTGAATATAACTACAAGTACCTGGTGTGTGTTTGACAGGCATGGCAGAGGGATTTCACAGACCTGGTACACTTATGTTTGATAATAACATTGTTGAAAATTGGAGAGTGTTTGAGAAAGAATATGATATTTTCATACAAGCTGCTTTTTTTGATAAAAGCACTTGTACAAAAGCATTTATTCTGATCAATTTAGCTGGTTCAGAAGCCATTGACAGAGAACCTTTCACTTATAAGTTCATAGACTAGTACTAGGCTAACTGCCCTTACGAGCCATTTTAAGCCTAGCCAATTATCCCTTGTGAGACTCAAACGCTGCACTTTGTGTTTGTAAGGCAAACACCTTAACCATTAGGCCACTCTCCCAACCTTGTGTATGCACCTGCTGTTTATGCAGAGGAGGGGGAAGGCCACCATATTGTGGTAAAGGCTGAAATGCGGGATGACCCTGACTGCTTAAAACATAAATTTAGAGAAATGTGCAACCCTGAAACAAGTATTACAATGGAAAGGTGCATATTTTACACAAGAGATCAAAAGCCTGGTGAAACTTTTCAGCATATAGACCTAACTTGAGAAACAAGGCAAAAACATGCATATTTGGTCATTTGAGAGATGAGGTGATAAAAGACAGGCTTGTGTGTGGTGTTAATAATGATGCAGTGAGAAAAATTTTGTTTAGAGACAGTGATTTAACCTTAAGCAAAATATAGAGATTTGTCAGATATATGAGCTTACAGAAAAGCCCATAAATATGCTTACAAATGAAAAGAGCTTGTTTGCAGCTTCTTCCAGCAAAGTTGATAGTATGCAGCACGAGGTTAAGAGGTATAGGCCAAAGGATGTGGCTCTCACAATGAAACCCAGGGCAGCTTTAGTGAAACCCAGGGCGCACACAGCAAAACTGAAGGGTGATTTAGAAAAACCCATGGTAAACCTCATAGTCAACTGTCATAATTATGGAGGCAGTCACAAACCTAAATGAGAAAAGTGCTTAGCTTTTGGTCAGCAATGCTACAGATGTAAAAAGTTGAAACATTTCAGAAAGCTTTGTAAAGCTAAAGAGGCACATTATTTTATTAACAGAGAGCATTCCAAGAAGCAAGTTAATCAAGTAGAAAGCTGCAACCCTACTTTTTATGTTGATGGTGTCTCTCTGCTTGAGAAAAAGGTTAATGCAGTAGATTTGTTGGCAAAGAGCAAAGTATTTTGCACTATACTGATTAATGGGAGACGTGTAGAGCTCAAAGTTGATACTTGTTCAAAGTGAAATGTTATGTCAGCAGAAATGTTGCTAAGGTAAAAGCTGGTGAAAAACTTGATTTGGCAAAGTGTGAGAAGCTTGTTGCGTATGGTGATGAGGAGATTTAAACCAAGGGCTCAGTAGTGCTTTCATGCTATTCTGCTGGGAACAGCCATGACTTGCAGTTTTACACATTCAAAAGACACATGCAGTCATTGTTAGGCCTCAAAGATAGTTTGAAAATGGGACTGAATTAATTTAACAAGGAAGTATGCCATATAAGTATCAACAACAATGAAGGTTTCACACAGAATATTTTTTTCTGAATATGCTGATATTTTCAAAGATGGGCTTGGCAAATTCCCAGCTGTGTACTCCATGAAGTTAGACCACTAGGTAAGCCCGGTTGTCAGACCAGCACAGAAGGTTCAAGTAACAATGCAGGGCAAAGTAACAGCAGAGCTAGACAGAATGGTACATTTAGGAGTAATTTTTCCAGTAGAAGAACCAACAGAATGGGTATTCTCCATGGTAGTATTTTATAAGAAAAGCTCAGATGACATTTGAATATGAATTTATCCAAGAGATTTGAACAAAACAGTGAAACGGCCTCATTCTCCAATGCACACAAATCATCAGAAATGTAAAGTTACTTATGTGGGTCAGTTTTTTCCAGTTCAGGCTTACAACCAGATCCGTCCAAGCAAGCTACAATTATTGAGATGCTAGCTCCAAACAATGTCACATCTTTACAACATTTTCTTAGGATGGTCAACTATTTAAGTAAGTCTTGATTTAAGTGAACTTTCAGCATTGCTACAAAAGCTGACACCCAAAAATGTAACATGGTCCTGGCTGGAACAACACCAAACAGCATCTGATTTCCTGAAACAGAAAATTGCCAGTCCACCCACTTTGAAATATTATGATGTTCACAAACCTGTAAATCTTTCCTGTAATGCTTTAAAATATGGCCTCGGTGCAGTAATTCTTTTAGAGGCAAGACCAGTAGCCAATGTGCCTAGAACTCTAACGCAAACTGAGATGTAGTATGAGCAAATTAAAAAAAGCGCTTTTGGCAATAGTTTTTGCATGTTCGAAGTTCAGTAATTATATTTATGTCCGACCTATCCAGATTGAAACTGATCACCAACCCCTGTTTGCTATGTTGAGAATACCACTGCACACAGCTCCAACTGGATTGCAATACATGATGTTAAAACAGTAAAAGTACAATTTCAATATGATTTATATAAAAGGCAAACTTCTTTATCTTACTGATACTTTATCCAGATCACCCAGACAAACCACTGACCAGCATGACAATGAAAAAGCTGATTTTGAGGTTATGGAAGTGAGAAATTTTTCTTTCATAAGTCTTGAGCCTAGAAATCACACAGCTTCCAATCCAGTTCTCCAGAATCTGAAACATTTTGTCAAGTCACAGATGACCTGCAAAACAATCTTGTTTACCACTAGGTGTGCAGCAGTATTTCTCTTACTGAGACAAGATTTTGATGGAAGATGGTATCATCACGAAAGGTCCAAAAATGGTAATTCCAAAATCCTTGCAACAACAGTATATTAAAATCTTGTATCGAGGTCACCCAGGAACTATTCTACCAAAAGAAGGGTAAGAGGACTAGTATTTTGACCTTCTGTGTCAAAAGATATTGAGAAGGAAATCTCAGCTTGTTCAATTTGTAATAGTACTAAACCGCACCAACATAAAAAAACACTTCAAATGAACCAGATTCCTGAACTACCTCGGTCGACAGTAGCCACAGATATTTTCGAATGGAATGGTCAACATTATTTGGTATTAGTAGACTCTTATCCAAATTGGTTTTAGATTGACCTACTTCCTAACCTAACTTCCAGTACTGTCATTACGAAATTGAAGAGACATTTTTCTGTCCATGGTAGTCCGCACAAAGTTGTTTCTGACAATGTTACACAGTTTACAAGCCAGCAGTTTAAAACATTTGCTGAGATATGGGACTTTGTTCATGTTACCAGTAGTCCCGAGTATATACAATATAATGGCTTGGTTGAATGTGCAGTTCAAAGTGTGAAACAGTTGTTGAAGAAATCCAAGAGACAAAAACAATATTTTTCTCAATTTGCTTAATCTCAGAAACATTCCTTGAGACACTTTACTTGGTTCACCTGCTCAGAGATTGATGTTGAGACAAACCAGAACTGCGCTACCAATCAGTAAGAATTTGTTGATTCCAAGTGCTAAAAACAGCAAAGGAGTAAAAGCTCAGCGCATGAAAAAGTGTTTGTCACCGAAATTCCATTATGACACAACCAGCAAACCTTTCAAACCATTAAAAAAGGAGAGATAGAGAGGCTGCAGAGAGCAAAAGGTTTTGATCGAGCAGGGCTTTTGAAACATCTGTGTGTGGAACTGAGATTGTGCATCACTGAGTCACAAGGAACAGAATTTAGGTGGAATTGGAAACATTTATTGCTAGTGTCTGAACCAGTGTTACAGTATTTTGTCTGTAATTGAGATTCTAATTCTCAGAGTATGCTATCGAATGTTCCTGTTCCAGAGAGCAATTCATCTTCTGTTCCTGTTCCTAAAAGTGTCCCTGAAGTTCTTAATGAAGAGCATTCCCCCGTAACTTTCCCTGTTGCTAAACCGAGTACTGATTATTATATAACGAGGTCAGGTCATATCTCAAGACCTAATCCTAGATACAAGGCAACCTGGACATGATTGTTATTCTTTATGTGTTTATATACAGTCCAAAACCAGTTAGTGGTACAGGTAAATGGGCCCTTCAGCAAAATGAAGTAAAAAATGAGTAGAAATAGAAGAAGGCTCCAGACCATGGCACTTAAAAACATAAACTCTTTAATAAAAAGGTAATGGGTGAGTGCTTTTGCAGCAACAAGCTGCTTCATCAGACAACAAATACACAAAATCATCCTCTATTTAAATCAAATTCAACCAATAGGCAGCTCAGTTCAATTAAACTCATGCAAAATCTTAAAGTGCTGCAACATCATGCCCTCATATCAAAGTCTGTATAAGGTGCATATGAAAATACATATATAAAATGCATATATAAAAATACAAATATAAAATTTCAGAAAAAAAACGATTTGAATAAATAGATAAAAACCATGAATAAGTAGCAGCACTAGTTACCTAGGAAGAGGTCTATTAAGAAGTATAGGTCTAATAGATACTTTTTCATTAAGCCCTTTACCCATGTTTGCACGCATCCTAATAATCCAGTCCAGCTCTTTGGTTTCTGCCCTGTTTCTAATGTCTCCCACTCTGTGTCCTAAAGCTGCGATTTCAATGACCATAAACTTAAATTCATGTCCATTCCCATTCTCTATGACATGTCTCGCCAGTGCAGTAGTTCCAACTTGCTTGGAGATATCGTACATGTGTTTTCTGATACGATCCCTTAGCCTATGTGAAGTCATACCCATATAAAAAGACTGGAATGTAACACAGTAGGCTAAGTATACCAAATTAGTGGTATTACAGTCAGCTACTAATCTAAAACATAAAGATTTTTTTTGTATCCGGATGTGTAAAATTACCACTTCTATCTAAACATTTACAGAAATTACATCTATTACAGAGAAAGGTGCCATAGCTGTGATGGGAAAATCCGGTAGTGTTCTCATGTGCGTACTTAGGGCCACATAATAATCTCTTTAAAGATTTTTTATTTTTGAAAGCATATCGAGGGGTATCCCCCACTAACCCCTTAACCTGTTCATCAGCACAAAGAATGTTCCAGTTCCTTTGATAAACATCTAGTAATAACTTGATGTTGCTAGCATAAGTGACTGGTATTCTCATAAACTTGTTGGTGAGTACGATTCATCCCTCATCTTACCTAAAATTAGAGAAGTAAGGTCACCCCTTCCCTTCTCTGGCACTAAGCATGTCCGTCGTTACTTTCTGTACTTCCTTCTGAGCATACCCTCTCTCCACAAAATTGCTTTCTAAACTACGCAGCTCATCTCTGAATCTATGTTCATTAGCTGTTAATCGTGATACCCTTAAAGCCTGTCCCCTCATGACATTCCTAAAAACATGTGATGGGTGCATACTGTTTCTTTGAACAAAAGTATTTCTATAACATTTCTTCCTGAAGATCCTAGTTTCAAACTCTCCTGCAGCTGTTCTTGATATATTAAGATCCAAAAAGTCAATAGAAATATCTGAACTATGAGCAGTGAATTTAAGAAAATGAGTACTGCCATTAATATAATTCAAAAATGTCCTAAATGTAGTCATCTCTCTCTCCCAAAGAAGGAAGAGGTCATCCACAAACCTCCTTTATAAAATGATATTGTGCATATCTGTTCTTAAGATATGTTGTTTCTCCCATACAGCCATGGCAATATTGGCATAGCTATTGGCACACGAGGTGCCCATAGCTACGCCATCCAATTGCCCATATAGTTGTTGCTCAAACAAAAATATGTTATTCTCAAGTATAACCTCTACCAGTAAACAACATAGATCTATAACCTTGATGTTGTAAGTACCATCTTCCATCAAGTACTGTTTCAGATACATAACCCCTACATCATTGGGAATGACTGTAAAAAGGGACTGAATGTCCAGAGTTACCATTAACCAGTTTCTTGTAGGTGGTTTATTCCTAACATGTTCAAGTAAATCTCCCAAGAATTGTTTAGTATCTTTTAAGATGTAACTATTTTTCTGCAAAAGGGTTTTAAATGCTGCTCTACAAAGACGGATAAAGGTTCAGTACTCCATCGTTGCCCTGCAACAGTGATTCTCATTGGGGGATTACATGAATCTTTATGTATTTTGGGCATTCCTTGAATTATAGGTATAACAGGTTCATCCACTATAAAGTACTTGTATAAATCTAAATCAATGGTCCTTATTTGCAACCGTCAAATAAATTACTTCTAATAACCACATTACATTGTTTGACCCTATCAGGGCCTACTGTTTATATACATTCACATCATGTTTATAGATTGTCATTTTTCACTTGCATGACATAATTATCAGTGAGGGAAGATGTAGATTATAGTGTGTATGCTGTACCTGTAAAGCCACTGTAGTTCATGGGCACATGCATATAAGCTCTGAGCACATGCAAGCAGAGTGCCATTTTGTGTAAGCAGCCAGAGTGAAAGCATGTATGTGTGTAGCAGTCAGTCAGTTAGCTAGTTCATTTAAGTTTTATGTTCCAGTCATACATCCTGATGTGTTTGTGTGTAATAAACATCTTAAACAAACACCCAAGCCTCATCGTCTTATTTAGACACACAAGACAAGTGACAGGAAAACATGCAGACTCTGCACCAAAAGCACCCCAGCCAAGAATCAAACCAGAGACCATCTTGGTGGGTGTTGATAGCACTAACCACTGCACCATTGTGCCAACTCACTGTAAAGAGTAATCTCCTGGAGTTTTTCAACTGTTAAATGTTATTTGTCATCATTGTAACATTGTGTATACAACGTTAATAATACACATATGCATGTGCTTACTTGTATGAATAAATCTCAATATTATAATTGATAAACTACACTTGTGTAAAAGTAATGCATTACTTTAGTTAGTAACTAGTAATAGTAATATATTATTTTTTTAGAAAAGTAGTAAGTAATAGTAATATATTACTTTCATTGAAAAGTAACTAGAAATAGTAACTTATTACTTTTATAAGTAACTAACACAACACTGCAGCTCTCTGATATCTGTCGTGGTATGTGTTCGAAATAACACAATGAGAATGTATTGTAACAGGACCAGTCACAGTTTCTGATAGTCTGTCAGCATGCCATACAGGAAGAAATGTTTATGGAATCCCTCATCTGCTATTAAGGTCTATAGTGTGATGAATACAATTGCAGTAATACAGAAATGTCCAGATGAAGACATACAATACAGAGCATAATTATCTTGGGAACAGGTAATGCACATGAGCAATAAATGATATAATACACATTCTCATTGTGTCATTTTTGAACACATGCCAGGACAGATATCAGACAGATGCATAGCAATCATGGATGCCACAGAACTACATGTATCGGCTGTGTCATGAAGTACATGCTTGAAGGGCTTACAGCACCTTCCTATCATAAGGTGTATGGATGCCCTATCTTGTAGGTCAAGGCCTTAAAAAGGTAGCCTTATGGCTGTGCCATAAGTATTGTCTTTGTAAGCCACTACAATCTGAGAGATGTGACCAGGTTCAAGCCACTGCTATTACATAAGGCTCTCTCCAGACCTCTGTATTGACTGCATGTGCCACATCAGATAGCAATGGATGCTGTCACAAATAGCTGAATCAAATATGTGCATTAAGAAAGAAGCTACAAATATAATATGAACAATCAGACTTGCTCAGAATGCTGTTAAGAAGCTACACATGCTACTGTCCACATAACAGTGAGTAGTACACTCTCAATGCTTCACCGACAAGGAAGATATTTCCACCATGTAGTACACGCACTGTCCCAGAAATGAACTGCCATCTATCTGTGTAGGTATGCTTTACAAGCCAGTACTCCATGCATGTGCCACAGGAGCATTCATCACATGACATGCCGCAAATAACTATTTCACTGCCAAGCAATCACAACCAGTGAAGATATATCCCAGTGTAACATAAAAATGGATAACAATAACTAGATACATTGGTGTTTATATAATGTCAGTACATTCATAAAAGGTTGCCCTTTCAGAAATTGAGAAACAAGCTATGTGACTCTACAGACTAATGACACGTGACTCAACCACATACAGCATAGTGGAAGTCTTAATACAACTGTGACACTCCAACTATACTAACTTATTACATGAGATGTATGTGTTGTAAATGATCTCTGAGATAAAAGGGATGGTAGAGGCCTCTCACACTGCAAATGGACATATCATTCATGGATATCATTCATGCATTACAGTATAAGGCCCAACAATGTTAACAGGCACTGAATAATTATATAGAACACACAAGCATTTTACAACAGAAAATACATGATACTGTATAAGATGAATGCGCTACGGTAGAAGTGTCACTACAGTTGTTAGACATGTCAGTATGTGAAGACTTTACATCAAGTTATTGCTTTTAGGGATATGTGTGCCTGTAACTGTTGTACTAAGTCAACAACATACAGAATGCCATGTCATTTCCTCCTGCCAGGAGATAACACTTCCTACATATGTCATGTAAGGAAAATGTAATCATATATCATCATTACACTGAATAAAAGCATTGCTATGTGACAAATTATCATAGCTTTTTGTAAGCGAAATCAGCATCTATACATGTACACAGCAAATGTATTTGACAACAGTGTTAGCAACATGGACAGTCACAATAAGACTGACCAAACATAGTATGAGCAGTAATGACTGGATTTCAATTAATTACCCAAGATCACAAACTAAAGATTATTACATAAATCGCAAGTGCCATATGACACGTTGAGGTTTGTACACAGTATGTGGTTGAAAGACACACTCACAGCTGGCCTTAAATGTCCTACATATGCAGTTAAACAATGCACAAAGCACAAAGTCACACAACACAGGAAAATTCATACCCCAGATGTGAGATACTGCAATTATAATAGCATTACATAATCACTGTGTGGCCAGAAAGTTATTTTCCCTGGCGATGCTAGGATTTGCTAGTGTAACAATATGCCACTGTAAATTCATCTCATAAGTGGAAGTGTACATTGCACATTGTATATTGCAAGGTGGCCAGCTGTATATGACAGTAATCACTGCTACACTATTTAAGCAGTGATGGGCTCAAACCAACCACCTGTCCACTTATACCATCTAAACAGCACATTATCAGCAGCCAGAGCCAAAGGACAATACTGAGTACAAATGAAACATACAGCATCTATGAAGAGATGACATTAGCAGTGCATGAAATGTATCTGGTAACATTAATTTTACAGCCATCTGGGGTTGTAAAAGTCACTGCAAATGTGTGTAAAACAATCCTGAATTCATTTGCAGTCAAAAATACTCTTGTAGAAGTTAAGCACTGCTGTATTAGAACCACTTACATATTTATTTATTTTATTTATTTATTTGACATTTGTTGACCAGGATAGTCCAACTGGGTTGACGCCATTTTTCAGTAGAGGCCCGGGGAGAAAAGCTCCAAAGTAAAATTATATAATATGTCATGTTACAGTAAATGCATAATACAATGTGATTCTCTACAGTCATGTTACAGTAAACATATAATACAATGTAATTCTCTACAAATGCATTAAAAAAATGAAGGCAAAAGAGACATTGTATACAACTTTGGTTAAAACAGGTTGTTATAAGAGTGACACATAGTTGAGGGATAGTAGACAGTGGTCAGATCAGCAGGTTAGTATTAGTATTTTATGGTGGCGGGGTTAGTAGGAGTCGGTACCAAGTGTGTCCAGTAGAGGTGGAGTTGATAATAGATTTTAGTTGCAGTAGTAGTACAGCAGAAGTCCAGAACTGATAAGCGAGGATGGCAGTTGAGAGTCGGATCGTGATAGTAAGAAGTGGTTGGGTTGGAGAAGATGCAGTGGTGTAGAAGAAGGGAAATGGGTATTAGGTAGAAGAGGAGGCGAATTAGGGAGAGAGGTAATAGATAGGATTAGGACTGGATTTGTGGAGGTAAGTTACAGGAACATGTCCAGGTATGGTTTAGGTAATGTTTGAGTTATTTCTTAAATTCGTATGTGTGGGGTATGCTTCTTAGAGCCAGGGGAAGCTTGTTCCAAAGGATGACAGGTGAATAACTGTACAGACTCTGTCCTGCAGATTTTTCTGGTTTGTAGATGTGTAATAAACATTGATCCGAGCTCTTAAGGGGACAGGTAGGGTTATAAAGTGAGACTAGTGAGGAGATATTTGGACAGCATGAGGGTTTATTGATGATGAAGTGGATGATGAGTAGTTGAGCAGATTTGAGGTGGTTTGGGAACTCAAGACAGATGAGTGATCTGAGGGCTTGACAGTGGTGAGATTTGGAAGGCAACTTAGCAGCAAATCTGGCAACTTTGTTATAGGTAGTTTTGAGTTTGGAGAGTAGAGAAGATTGAAGGTTAGTAAAAAATTGTGAACTGTAGAAGAGGTTGGGAAGGAAGTAAGCACTGACAAGTGTAACTCTAGAATCAGAGGTGAGGTATCTTTTGTTTCTGTAAAGGAGGCTGAGCTTTTGATGGGTTTTCTTGATGCAGTGATGAATGGGTAGGTCAAATTTCAGTTGATCATCTAAGATTACTCCAAGTAGCTTTGTATGGTTATCAGGAGATATTATAGTGTTGTTAAGTGAAGAGATGCTAAATGAGGATTTGAGGTGGTAGAGGGGGGTTGGGGGGAGAGTAGGAGTTTTGTTTTTTTGGGGTTGAGTATAAGTTGTTTTTTTATAAGCCAGGTTTCTGTGCGATTAAATGATGTTTGTGTGAGGGTTAGCAGTTCAGTTGGGCTGTCTGCTATAGAAATACTTGTGGAGTCATCTGCGTACTGTACGAGAGATGACTGGGGACCGGATTTATAGAGTTCATTGGTGAAGATGTTAAAGAGGAGGGGTCCAAGAATGGAGCCTTGTGGGACTCCAGTTTTGATGGGTAGAAAGGGAGAGAGAGCTGAGAACCATATTTACACAATCTAGAGACTAATGTAAGCATTACAATTACAACAGGAGAAGTCTGATTTTTAAATTGTGAAAGAATGATCTCATCAATGTGTTGCACCAAGGCTGTAGGCAGAGAATATAATTTTGTAATCATGTGCTCTTATTGCTGTCACATAAAATACCTGTCATTTGAAAAATGGAAACACTCCCCCAATTAGCAAATGTTTGCAGCACTTTCCCTTTAAAAACATGAGTTAGATATATTTTCAATCTATGAGACTCTTATTGGAGGCATTAATTTAGACAGTTGTGGATAGAGTACGGCCTAAAAAGCCATGGTCTCTTTAAGTGACAAACAGAAAATTGTACTCAGTATTGTGCAAATGGTATGCCTAGATACACATTGTGTTGAAAAGAAGTTGTGGTGTAAAAAGTGAGATTAGGGAATAGTGGAGTCATCTATCCGTTTAAAATGTTTATCCAGTGTATACATTGATTGAGCATGTGCTCCCCTAACTGTAAACACCTGCAGTCTCAAACACAGGTTCCTCATATTGATCACAGAACCGCCTACCTATCTAGTTACACAATGTAGAAAGCATTGTATTAATTGGGAGCACCACAGGAGAATTCTAACTCTTAAGGGTAGAGAATGGACTTTTGTCAGGTTGAACACATTATTTAGTTTCGTAAAGGCTGGTTTGGTAAAAAAGTGAGATAAGGGAGCTGTGTGAACAGTTAAATGCATTCTTGATAGGGGAAGTGGATACATCACAAGAGTCATACACACACACACACACACACACACACACACACACACACACACACACACACACACACACACACACACACACACACGTCTTCCATGAGGGGAATTGAATCTCCTACCTATCTAAATTTACATTCTAATAATTCCTGTATTAGTCACAAGTGCCACAGGAGAAGATTGACTATTAAGAGTAGAGAGTGGACTTTTGTCAGGATGACCTCATCAGTTTGTTTCAAAATGGATGTTTCAGTAAAAATTGGAATAAGGGAGCTGTGTGAACAGTTAAATGTATTCTTCTTAGGGGAAGTGTACAAGCTTCCCATGTTGGGTATCAAACCTCCTATCTATCTAGTTACATCATCTAGAGATCACTACATTATTTACTGTAGAAGACTAACATTACTAGTCTAAAGTAGGATATTTGAATATTTGTAAAATCCCGTTTAGAATGAATGTGCATCACAGGTTGTGCAACAAATGCATATGTGCACATAGCACAATGTAACATCACTGTGATTGTTACATGTTATGACATGCTCTCAACTAAAATTTAGATAATGTCCTATATGTACATTGTGTTACTATGAGGAGAATTGCCATGTTTCACATTATGTGATGCACAGACATTTTCTGTTGTTCACCACTGGATTATCTATCAAACTTTCCTGCAACTTCATGTCAGGGTGATTGCACTCTTGTATTGTGTCATACTTGCACCATGTGCATTGCCAAGACAAACATGTAACTCATACATATGACAGTTCACTGCAGAATAACAGTTATGGATATACCTCTGAACTGTATAGATTTTCACAGAATGTCTATACTTTTGCCTCATATTTTTGGTCTGGTACTCATAAAAATTTGAATTTCAGACTTCATACCCTTCGGAAATCCATGTTAATTTAAAACCTGTGATTCTATCAACTTTCTAACTTTGTAAGAGCAATATTTAAATATTGTCCCTATTTTTGGGCCTTTGTCCCCTGATTATTTATGGCTTTATCCAGATTTCTTGCTCTAAGAGGTTGAGAGGTATGGTGATGGATTATGAGAGAACAGATTAAACCAACTTGTAAAACAGTTGCAATTGTCAACACTGTAGAGTAGACATAAATTAAGTTACTGAATTAATTGACTCAACATCATTCTGAAATCAAGATAACCTGTTGACAAATGTAATAGCCACATACAAATGTTATGCAACCAAAAACAAGAATTATTTGACTTTATATTTATTTTCTTTTACTCTGAGCACAGCACTGCCAAGCTAAATTGTGCTGCTGATGACAAAGTATTAATGTATACATAATAATATCTTGCAGTTTTAAATATATAATGGGAATTAGCAGTATTCTATGTTGCTCTCTGCTGACATTCATACAACTATCTGTACAAAACAGGTTTCACAATAAGTAGCAGGCACATTAATATAGCAGCAGGATAATGATGTTATCCGTTATATGTCACCAGGTGGATAGCCAACTGGCTCACAGGCAGGTCTCAGAAAATTAGAACTGGGGAGTCCACCTCTACAAAGAGGCCAGTCCCAAGTGGATTCCCTCCGGGATCAGTCCTTGGACCGCTCCTTTTTGGCATTTACTTCTCAGAAGTCAAGGCCAATGTCAGTGGTCTCTGACTGACTAAATTTGCAGATCATTGCAAATTAACAGCTGTCATTGTATCTCACACTGACACAAATGTTCTCCAGGAGGTGCTGACACAGATAAACAACTGTTGTCAGAACCATGGATTAAAACTAAATATCAAGAAATGCATAATAGTATCCTTTGAGAAGTCATTCATCCCTAGTAACTATCATATTGACAACACACCCCTTAGAGTTGACCCAGTAGTTAAGGACTTAGGGACACACATAGATAGTAATCTAGCCTTTGACCATCACGTGTCTACAGTAGTGAGGGAATCATTCTATGTTGCGCAACTTATAATAAAAGGTATGGCATCTAAGTCCAAGGAAGTCATTGTTCCACTGTATTCGGCATTCATCAGACCTATCATTGAGTACAATGCCCCCTTTGGTATGCACCTAACCAGGCATATCCAACAATTGGAACATACACAGAGATTCCTCACTAAAAGAATCCATGGTATAAGTAAAATGTCCTATGCAGACTGCCTCATAGCCCTATCCCTGTATTCTGTCTCCTACAGGCCCCGATCTGCTGGACCTCCTGCATATGCACAAAACAAACAGCACCAGAATTACCCATTCTAAAGACTTAAACCTTGCCCGTGATATAAATAGGGCCTGCTGGAGAGATAGGTATATATCCCAGAGACTACCCCATCTATGGAACAGGATCCCCATCCATGTGAAGTAGAGTTCCTCCCTAACCCAATTTAAGTGCAACTTGGACAATTGGATGGGAAACCAGAAATTCATCCCTGGTTTGGCACCTACGTCTCTAATGGACACACGCAACCTGTAAATGGTTCATCTCCCAGGCCCATGCTTACACTTATCAAGGGTATCAGAACTTGTCAGAGATTTGAGATGTATGACTAGGCTTAAAAAGGCCCATGTCATCATTAACCTAGTAAAGCATCTATGAACATATGTGTTAAGTAAAGTTCATAGGTTCATAGGTTCATACTAGGCTATCTGCCCGAGGGCATTTACAAGCCTAGCCCATAGTTTTGTGGCTTACACCACCCCTTTAGTATGGGGAACTATACCCATTATTTTGCTGTGCCTCTGTCGAGCAGTGACACTGAGGTAATCCCTGGGGTATATCTGCGATCTCCCATCCATTGGTCAAGTTATAGCCAACATTTACGTCCACATGAGTCAGACAAAATATCCTGAAACATTTTTTCATCCATCTGTAGTTGAACCTTTAGAGCATTCTAAGAAAACATTTATACCTACTTATCTAAGCACACCATGTAGGAAGTCATATTTCTGATAGTTAACTTCTGACACCACATTTCAGCAAATGTGAATGTATGCATTCATCTTCATTACCCTTCTGACCACAGTAATCTGTGCATCCAACTCTTTAGCTTGTTGAAATGTGCATTAAACTGAATAAACATAGCTTACCACAGCAGTGAAAAATGCAACAGAGTAATGTGGATGAAGGCAATAAAATCAGAAGATATTGCCATATGCTGTGTACTTTAATTTAGCCTTGATTGCATTTCTTGACTGGTGCCAGGCATTGTGCAAATGCTGAGGTAAAAGATTAATGAGAAGATACATCAACAAGGGGAGATGGAGGCAGGGACAAAGTAGTTTATGACAGAAGAAGGATAATGGTGACTCGGAACAATATGTACCCAACAGGTACACATAAAATAGTGTACCAAAAAGAGTCAGTAACACTTAGTTAATGGCAGGATTTGGAAACTTGAAATTATTCAAAAATCTTTCTATACATGTGAGCATTATGTCATCACACCACAAAAGGATTACTACTTCAGAACATAAAAATAACACAATTAAAGTACAGTGACAACTTATAAAGCAGAAGGTGTGAACAGAGTGAGACAGAGACAGATGCAGAGAAGAATAGCAACAATATGTTTTGTGGGACATGTAGGAACATCTGTATGGTGTGTTGGTCTTACTTATTAAAATCAACACTAATCTGTCATGTTCTGTACAATAAAGCACTTGCTATAGGTGCAAATAAGGGGTAGGAGAGTACAAACATGAATACCTAACCAGGATAATGTTGGCTTAATAAGTTTTCCTGTTTAAACTGCAATGTTTTTGCAAATGTTATCTTGCTGCACTGTTCAAATGGTATGTAAATGAAATGTTTTATATGTTGAGAAATATACATTTGTAGTTAAATATATGATAGGAATATGAAATGTCATGAATTAATTAACTGACCTGCAGCTGTAATAGAACCCATGACATTATGCAAAAATATTAGTCCATAAACAGGGCAATCATCTCAGCAAGCCACATAGGACCTCCTGTTTTATTACAGCCATTATTCTAAGAACTGTTACATTAAAGGTTTAACATTATACCATGACCCCCCAAAACGTGCACGCTGATTGGCCAGCGTGCACATTGTAAATCGAGTTATACTAATGGAAAAAGGTCCGGTCGCCCGGACTTTTTTCCATTAGTATAACTCTACTTTTAAAACACTGTCTCGCTATGTTAAATGGGTTTAACATAGCGAGACAGCTTTAAAATAAGCAACGGAGATCTCCGTTGCTTATTTTAAAGCTGTCTCGCTAAGCTAAACCCATTTAACATAGCGAGACAGGTTTTAAAAAAAAAGCAACGGAGAAAGCAAGATCTCCATTGCTTTTTTTACTGTTTCGCTATGTTAAATGGGTTTAACATAGCGAGACAGTTTTAAAATAAGCAACGGACATCTCCGTTGCTTATTTTAAAACTGTCTCGCTATGTTAAACCCATTTAACATAGCGAAAACAGTAAAAAAAAAGCAACAGAGATCTTGCTTTCTCCATTGCTTTTGCCCACAGCTCTGATGTACTGCACAGGCGCGCAGTACATCAGAACTGCCGCAGATGCCAGACATCTGAGGAAGGGCAGTAAACAGGCATTATACTATGCCATTATTTAAGAAAAGTAATAGTTTCTTTTCTTAAATAATGTCATGGTATAATAGCAATAACCCACTTCTGGGTGTGGGTAATGCTGTATTTACCCACGGTTGGCTTTGTTTGGTCCCTCGGGCTTCGCCCTCGGGACCGAACCACGCCAACTGTAGGTAAATCCAGCATTACCTACACCCAGGCATGGGTTATTGCTATAGTATTTCCTTTAGTCTGTCTTTATTCTGTATTCCCACAGAGCCTCAGATTTAAGCACATTTGCATGAAAGTAACCTGATCACTGCAGATTACATTGAAATGTTCACCTTTTCAATAAGATGTTAAACAGCACTCGTCACTTAGCATTGCTGCGCTATGCCAAACTCTGATGCCAGGCCATAAAGTGAAGGATTTTCCAAGGCCATTTCTGGCTATGTGTGTTGTATGTAAATCTATTTTTGACCAGATTAAATGTGTGAAAAAGGGGTGGATAGGGCAGTGGTGAAAATGGGGTCAGAAAGCAAAGGGTAAGACACAGGGGAAGAATGCAGGAATTTGCTGGTGGGATTAGCTATCCACTTCTTCACAACAAAAAAAGTACAATTCTACACACAATTTCATGACTTTGCAATCATCGCTCCAGTGATGGGTGACAACAGAATAATGTTGCATGGCCAATTCAGCCATGTCAAAATGACACATAGAAGAAGTGGAGAGCTATGTATGGGGCATATACTTTTTTTGTGAGATAGTCAAACATTTTTTAAATTATTTTTTTTTACAAATGAGAAGGATGTTGAGAAAGGTCTTTAGGAATGAGAGAGTCAGGTAGTTTGGGTAGGTTAGGAAGCATGTGCAGACATACTGGAAACACAAGGTAGACATGGATGGTGATCAAGACTAAAGGTTCAGGGGGCACCATGATTTTGGATAGATATGGGACATCAGAGACACACCTACGTCCAGCTTGAGAACAGAGAGAATCTAGTCCTCACCCTCAGAGCTGTCATCACTGCCCCCTGCAGCAGCTCTCTGGGTCAGTGCCAGATATGGAATATTTTTTGCAATGCAGCGCAGGACCATTTTAACCCTGCTGATGTATGCAGCAAGGCATCTCTCCATTATATCCTCCACCAACCGTGTCAGCTCTTCCAGGGGCAAAATCACCACCTCCACTACTACTGCTCCCAGACAGTACCACTGCACCAGCAGCTAGGGAAGAGCTATCTCATGCAGTTGGAATAGGTACGGCAGGGTTGTAAAAGCAACACTGACAGGTTGTTAACCCAAAGTAAAGGGTGCCTGTGTTGCCATCTGTGGAAGTATGTTGGACTGCGCTGCAGTGGCTGGTGTACCTCTCTGTGCTGTTGATCATTAATTTTTCAGCAACAAGTTATGCAAACAGCAGATTGTTTATAAATTATAATCCCCAAAAAAAGAGAAAGGGTTGGGAAGACAAACAAAAGAGATACTTAAATATATGGGGTGTCACAGTAGTGTGTTTTTTCTATAAACTTTGTTTGGCATTACATAATTATGATAAATTACTATTGTACACCTTTGCCACACCCAAATATGATGGAAAGGTATTTACGCATCAAGAATTAAACAAATCTTACTGCTATGATATAACAAAGAACAGCCTTTATTTCCCTATGATGTGTTGGAAATATGCATTCTAATTTAATAATTGCAATTACCATAATTTAATTCTTAACATATTATTAATGTTAATATTTTATAAATACATCCAGTAATAACAATTATTAATTCTGGGTACTGAACCCACACCACTAAGTTGGTGTTCAGATTGCCAAAGGTATGCCTGCTCAAGGTGCTAATGCTTGAGGGGAATGAAAATAAAGTTCTGGCTTGAGTTTGGATCTTACCCCAAGGCTCTCTGATGTGAGTTAATCTTTCCTGATCTGCCTCATGGTTTGCAGCTATCACTGCTGCAGTTGAAAAAGAAAAGAAATGTATATGAAAGCATAATGAATACTTGCACTGGCTGGCTAGATCATTAATGCCATATCATAGACAGGTTATGGATCAGGATACTTACACAACTGTGTGGCCATTTGCAGTCCTAAATTCAGCCCCCCATCAGCTTAGGAGGTCTTGTGTGTGCTTCTTAATATAACTATAGTGGTGACAACATTGTTCCCCAGTGTGTGGAATGCTGTTGCACTAGAAACAGCCTTGTTTATGTATTCTGTTCCAAGCATCAGGTGTACACTGAGACCAGGCTTCATGAGGAGTGCCACAAAACACTTGAACTCCTTAACATCACACCTTTGCACTCTAAATTTAGCTCCATTCTCTCCCTCACCAGCCATGTGTACAAAAGTCAAGCTAACAAAATACGTCTGAATTGGCACCCAATTCAGATCTCATGGGTAACTGGTTATACACAAAGATACACGTCTTTGCCAACTGTGTTTGCATAACTGAAAGCAGATGCACTCGTTGACATGACAGATTGGTCCTGCTTACATCACACAGCAGTAAAGTTGTGACATATGACATTGAGCTTTGTCATGTGTGATGTGAAACATGACATTGAGCCTTGTCATGTGCGATGCTCAACCTATTGACACAGGTATGCTTGACTTTTATTGCTTACAGTTTGGAAGGAGAAAGAGAAGTACTTGTGACATATTGTGATGTTAGGGGCTTTCAAATTTCTAAAATATTGTTGTACCAGCTGGGAACTCAACCCATGTGATAATGCATGCAAAATTGAAATGTCTCATTAAATGTCTTTGCCACAGGAGAACTACCTTTGAACTATGGAAATTACAGTTATGCTAATTTGGAAATGAATGGAGATGCACTTCAGAAAGGCCTCTATGTGTGCGCTTTTTAAATACTTCCGGGAATGCATTCCAATGTAGAAATCATTATTTCTGTTTGTAAGTATATTTCAGATGGATGCAGGTGAATGAGCTGAATAATACAGGCTCAGGTATGTTACATATATATAGTTCACAAGAAATGACTGTCCTAAAATCAGTTTGGATACTTGATGAGTAATGAGGATTATAACAAAATTATTTGGCGCATCACATATATGCAAGCGAATTTTATATTAAATTTCATCATTGTCATGTTTAAGAAAATGGATACACATTAGCTTGAAGTTATAAATGAAATTATAATGATATATGCTAAATAGGAAAGTTTCCTTATGCAAACATTTCTGATACATTGCTTGCAAGAAACATATTTAAAAATATCATGTTCCTCATCAAATGCTGTGACAAATGGGATTCTTAAACCCATTGTAAACACCCTTTTTTAGCTTCATTTGAACCCTTAATGAGCTGTGTTTTTTAAGCTTACTGCATTTAACACCTGGTGCCACAGAGATAGGTATGGGAGAGCTGGAATTTCTCCACTCATTGCTGTCCAGAGTGCTGCAAAAATCCCAGCATTGCCAGGTATTACTTTTTTCCTTAGGTAGTGAGCCATGTTTGCCCGCTGATAAGTGGAGAGCAAATACAAATTAAAATGATTAAAATACAAAAAGAATTACATGCTTTAAATAACTGCAATGCAATTTCTAAACAGGATTCAAACAATGTTTCATGTGCCTTCTTTTTCTCAATTCACTTCAGTTCCATCTTTTGCCGACGAACTGGACATCTGTCAGGTGCATCCTCTGCAGTAAGCACTATGCATGGTGCGAAGAGTCATGTAATGACACCAGGCATATATGCAATACCTAAGGCAGCCTAAAACTTAATTTTTCAGTTTTTCCTTAGGTACAGAACTATGTTCGCACTGCCAAGTGAAGAACAAATGCAAATTTAAATGGAAAAAAAAACAAAATAGTTGTAATAAGATCTCTCAACAGGATATGAACAATGCTTTATGTCACTTATTGCTCTCAGTTCACTTCAGTTGCACCTTGTGCCACAGACATTGGACATTTGTCAGGTATATTCTCTGCATTAAGTACTATTCGTGTTACAGAAGGCTATTCAATGATGCCAAGCATATTGACTCTACATAAGGTTGCCTAAACTAAAATTTCCACATTTTTCTTAGGAAGTAAACTGTTTTTGCATGCTGCTGAGTGGAAAGCAAATGAAAAAGGCAAAAGAAAAAACTATGAGAGAGAAAAGTGCTGACAGTAAATTAAATGCAATCAATGGATATATGTAGCAAAGAACAGATCAATAAGTGATTTCAAGTAACTCATTCATCTTTCTCACTTGTTATTGCAACATCAGAAATGTACTTTGTGGAACACATTATCGGATTTGTAGTTAATGACAAATAATCTGAAAGTGGACAGACAAAAGCTCACATGTTGTTAGCAGTAGAGACAACATCTGCTTTTTAAACAACACAATGTTAATACAATATGTGATTAAATACGTATTCAGACTATACTTTATAAAATTATCAATGACGTGGATTCAAACCATGCATCAACTGTTCTTTTTTTCTAAGCTCACTTCCCTTATACCTTGTGCCACCGAGAAAGTTACCTGTCAGATGTATTTTTTTTCCAGTGTGCTACCAATAGTGCTGACAGCCACACAATGCTGCCATATTGGTTTGCACTACAATAAGACAGCCTAAACTAAACTGTTTACTTTTTTCCTTAAGCCATGAAAGTAAATTATATGCTGCCAAATGGTGTGAAAATCAGAAGGCAATATTTATCAGAAGCATTCAAATAACCTTTTTAGGAATAACAACTTGCAGACTCATTAAGAATCACAGTGTATATGCAGCAATGAACACATTTAGTAATGCATTACATTGATAAATTCAGACATCTCACATCTCATGTCAGTACTATCATGTATGCGTCACAACTTTAGCTAATGTCATGAGAAAGAAAAAGGGCACAGGGAACAGCAAACATGCTTTCATTGTTTGCACAGCACTCACAATTAATTTTGACATAATTTCAAATGACTTTACTGTCAGTTTCAATCAGTACTGACCTTACTTGAGTTTCCCACATCAAAGCATTCATACAACAAAATGAGTGTCAATATTTATTATGAACGCCCTCAGTAAAATCATATGAGAACAGGTTTCAATCCCTGCAGAGGGTTTCCAGAGCATCATTGATGTTGGTGCAGATGTAAAAGACAGAGCCAGAGCATCACAAGCAGACCTTTCAGGTATGCAAACACTGTCACTGTTATATCTTTATATGCATATATCATATATATATATATATATATATATATATATATATATATATATATATATATATATATATATATAAACAGAGAGAGAGAGACAGTGATAACTATGAGTCAGACTACAGACATAGAGAAATAGTGCAGATTATTTGGGAGGGATACAATTGTTCACTACATTTTTGTATAATAACACTTTTAATCTGCACTTGTGAAGGGGATTGTTCTCTTTTTCTTGTTTCATTTGCATTGTAATACTTAGAAGACCCCTTACATTTTCTCACATACAGGCACTACTGGATCGCAGGCTGCCAGCCAACCTGCACATGGTAAGCAGACATTTGGCTATTGTTATTACTGTATATAATGTAGAATCAGGTCTATATGAAAGTAAAGTTTGTGTTGCTTTAGTATCTGTTAAAGTTTAACATACCTTTTGTATAAGGAAAATATGCTGTCAATTTTATTATCTCTTTTCTGTTTGTTGTTTTGATTGCTTGTTATGGTAGGTGATCCTGAGACTGGCACTGCAGAACTCCTACCACCTGATGTCAGAGTATCAGCAGCCGCTGATGATGATGATGGCAATGAACAGGCACAGTTTTGGGGTGCAGAGGTTCAGTATGGCACTGAGGTTGTGGCTCCCACAGCTTCTGTCCATATTTTATACACAGTCAGTATGCCTATGCATAACCTGACACACAGACCTCTGATATAGGACAGGTTGAGGGGGATACAGTTCATCAGGCTAGTGTGATTACTCCAGTTGCAGAGCCAGTTGCTTCTACCATCATACTGTGTGGTGCCACAGTGGAGGGTTGGTAGGGGAGCTCAGAGGAGGCTTCTGTTCACTCTGTTTCTGATGTTGGTGTGCCAATGAGTGTCACCAGATACTTGACAGAGACACTATGAATACTAAACATGCTTTATGATGTCAGTGACTCCCTGATCCACATTTGCAACTCCTTGGACAGGATGAATGACACACTGGATTTGGCAGTGTCTGTGAAGGAATGTCTGCTGGGGCAGGGTGGGTATCCATGTGGCTAGAGAGCCACTACGCCTTCAGGTGTTAGCAGATGTGGCATGCAAAATCCCACTCCCATAGTGACATCACAGCAGACATGGCATGCAAGATCCTACTCCCATAGTAACACTACATCATCTGCTCCATTAGTGATTTTGGTGTCTACACAGACATGGTAGGCCCCAGGGTCGTGGTCCTGGAGATAGTTGTGAGAAGGGCTCATCCAGCAAACATCACTCATATTAAGGTAGCACCCTCGACTTCTAGCCAGGGCCATGGAAGTAGCAGTGCAACACTTGGCAGGGGATGGTCAGGGGTGATAACACTGAGCAGACTACTCTATCATGTATGATTCAAATCTATCTAAGATGCCAGGATATATTGCTAGCACAGCACTTGATTGTGATCATTTAGACATACACTGATTGAAAAAAAAATTCACTTGCCCATATCGCTTCACACACATGTACACTATTGAAACAGTACTACTGAGTGCTACGCATGTGTTGTTACTGGCCCTGAAACTTTATGACCTCACTTCTTTGGTGTCAGCCTTGTCATCATACACCCTCCCACTCTGTGCAAATGTTATGATTTTGCCCTGTCCTTTGCACCTGTCTTTGTAACTTAGGGTTGCATATATGTTTCACGTACACAGTGGATAGCAAATGATTGCTTATTCACAAGCTTGCATTTATCAATATTCATTGCAGAAGAAAAGTTTTTGCTTTATTGTTCATACTCATTTGTAAATGATTGCTTCTATAATTGTCGAACATCAATGTATTTCAGTTAGTATTATCATTATAGCATTTAAAGCATTAGGTGCTTTAGTCCCGATTCTTGGTATAGTTGTGCAAGCGAGGGCATAATTGACTTGTTCCATGTTTTATAGATGATAGTCAAGTGACATGCTTGATGCACAGTACTGTTTCCAATATGTAAGTGAATATATACATTCATAGGATCACAGATTAGTACTAGGCTAACTGCCCTTGTGGGCCATTGTAAGCTTAGCCAATTACCCCATGTGAGAATCAAATGCTGCATCTTGTGTTTGCAAGGTAAACACCCAAACAATTATGCCAACCTCCCTTGACAGAGGAGATATTACTGAAATAGCTGTATACCTCGGACAAAATGCTGTGCTTAGGGGCATACACATATTCCCATATGAGAGTAATCACTTATATAACTTCTATTTTACAAGTTTTTCACTTGCCTTGTTATTAGTGCAGGCACAACTTGTCTCCTTATAGGTTCATAGGTGTTTACTAGTCTAACAACCACAAGGGCCTTTTTAAACTTAGCCATGCATCCCAAATCTCTGACAAGTTCTGATACCCTTGATAAGTATAAGCATGGATCTGGGAGATAAACCATTTACAGGTTACTTGTGTCCACTAGCAACATTGGTGTTAAACCAGAGATTGATGGTTTCCCATTCAATTGTCCAAGCTGCATTTGAATTGGGTTAGGGAGGAACTCTGCTTCACATGGATGGGGAGCCTGTTCCATAGATGGGGTAGTCTCTGGGATACATACCTATCTCTCCAGCAGGTCCTATTTATATCACAGGCAATGTTTAAGTCTTTAGAATGGATAATCCTGGTGCTGTTTGTTTAGTGGCAATTTCTACATTGCCTCAGGATGCCCATGTCCACCAAGCTGGTAACGGAAACATTAGGAAAGTTCAAATCCATGGTAACAGACCCTTTTTATTGATTAAACAGTTGGAGTGAGAATATTAATCACTGTCAGGAACATTCGGTTTGCAACTATGGGGACAGTGCTTGTCACTGCAAACTACTTTTCCTATGTGCAACTAGGTATTGGAGAAATTTTAAATGTGCATTTACAAGACAAATGTCACTCAAGGTGTCTGAGCCTGTACAGAGCACTGCTAAACACCTGAGGGGGAATTAATATGCAGTCCCTGAAAATCTAAGGTTGAAGTATTTAGGCAGATATTCTGAAGTTAGAAACACATCAAGCAGTACTTACTGAAAACAAAGAATTAGCTTGTCGAGAATGATGAAAAGAGGAGAGTCATGAAAGGCTACTTCCTGGCTACTACTAATGCTGGTTTCACCACAGCTTCACACTGTTGGAATACAATGCTCCTTTGCTTCTTCTCTCACCAGAAGCAAAATGTTAGCACCAATGCCAAGATGAGAATCAGGCCACAGCCTGTTTGGTGATTCACAGTCTTGTCCAATATTAGGCAAGAGTCAGTGGGCTTGTAGCCTTTTCCTGGTGGATGCCTTAAATACTAATCAGACCAATCAGCAACGTTAAGCACAGACACTCACTCTTCAACCAGAAACAGTGAGGAATCAATGCGCTCTGATACTTCTCTCTCCATGACCAAAATATAAGCACAGTTTCCAAGCTGTCACCTATAAAGCAGTTGTTAGGCTTTCTGGTGTTCAGTCTTTAGGAAATAATGTCCCTGTACTCCTTCTTATGCCAGGAGAAAGCAGAAGCACTAATTCCAAGATGAGCACTGAGAGGCAGAATGTGGGCTCTACAATAACCAGGGTCTTGTAAAAGATGTTTAAAGGTAAGATGAAAAAAATGGCTTATCCTAAACACTCCAGTGTGCACTAAGCAGTTAGATATGAAAGCGGGTAACGTAAGTCATTATTAAGTTACTAGAGCCACTATTTTTAAAAGAGCAAGATAGATTGAAGGGGTGGGGTGGGCACTTTTGTATTCTGGTACTATGGAATATGCAGTGGGATGGTGAATAAACTTAAATAGTTGAAGGGGAGTGATTTCACAAAATGATAATTTTCTGCTTACTCACACCAGCCAGTTAAAAGAGAGAAAGAAAGAGATATATGGTCAAATTAACATAAGGGTCAGGCAATTAGAAAGATAGTGGTGTTTAAGAACACAACAGTAACATGGTGGGCATAGTGGGAAAAATCTGTCTGACACACAAAAGACACAGCTGTGGTCTCTTTTCAAGTTTTAATATGCAATTAAAAGCAGAGTACAAGTAAAACATGCTATAAAGAAAACAAGTCACAATATACAAAATAGAAAAAGGTAATAAAGTAATAAAAAGCAAATTAACCTTTCCTTCACAGCAAGTTGTGGCAGAGTCTGAATGAGCTTTTTCCAGTAAAGCTTTGAAATGTTTTACTTCACCCCTTAAACAGAAGGTTTACTTTCTAGCTCCACCCCCTCAGTTTGTAGATAATTAACATTAACTGACCTGTTCTAACCTCTGTGTGACTCCTTAATTGACCTGTTCTAATTTCTGTTTGACTCACAAGAGACACAGCTGTGGTCTCTTTTCAAGTTTTAATATGCAATTAAAAGCAGAATACAAGTAAAACACAGTGTAAAGAAAACAAATTGCAATATACAAAATAGAAAATACTAGCCCAATACATTTCTGCAAAAAATCAAAATGGAGGCATGACACCTCAAAGTAAAGCATGTATTATAATCCTTAGGCATGTCAATGGCCAAATATATGGCCATTGGCATGGAAACGTGTTGAAAAAATATGAGAATCAAAGCTTTTTTTTGGATGATTTCAGCCGTTTAAGCATAGCACAGTGGCACGCAAACAGGATCATGCCGAAAATAAAAAAAAAATGTGAAAAGAAAATTCTAAGTGAAATCTGCATTTTGCCATTATAGTCTATGGCATGCAGAATCAAAACAATAACAGGTAACACTGGTTGCTAAGGAGGAATGCTCTGGTATAGTGGTGTAACTAGGGACTAAGGCAGTGGGGTATGCAAATGACAAATTTTACAGAGTCACTAAATGGTAGACCATTCTCTGGCTGCACCTAACCGTGTAGGAACTATAAGGCAGTGGTATAAGCAGGAGGAGCAACTGACATGAAAAGAGGGTGTGTCATGTTTGGTGTAAGCACATTGGATTTCAATGGCTCCCACTTGAGCTTAGCTAAGCACAGCTTAGCAAGGGTGTGTGTCTGAGGCTGCATTGACTTATTCCATGAAATGAAGAGTGTGTTTGCATCCAAGGGAGGGACATTTCTACAGCACAGTGTTTACATTAGCTAAACAGGTTTGTGCAGCACACAGCGGGTCTAAAACAAAACAAAAAAAAAACATGGAAATAGCAGAACTGTTTACATTTGGGCACCGGGTTTGCGCAACATGCCTCGGGGCTTAAAAGGGGCAGAAATGGGAAGGGAAAAAAAAGGGAAATAGCAGAATAAAAGCAATCAAGTACAAATAAAATAGCAAGCAGGTGGAATGCATCATAGCCTGCCAATCATACAGGCAGCATCTGCAGCACAACAGTATAAACTGTGCAAACACCTTTCAGTCTGGTTTTCCCACAAACTCTGCACCATCGGTGTACACATGCAGGGGAATTTTAACCAACAAAATGTTAGGGTCTGCTGCTGCTACTTTGATGCATCAGTATGTGCTGGAGGCTGACGATGGTAAGGAGGATAATGCTGACAATCACCCCAGACTGAGGAGGAGAAGAGTGTTCATTCCCAGGGTAACCTACCAGGGGCTACATGATCTGGAGATAGAGTGCTACAGGGTGGACAGAGACATACTGCAGTAAATCATCAAGCTGTGTGGGCCTCAACTCAGACCCAGAGCCAGCAGAGGGGAATCCATCCCAGTGGGTACCTAGGTATGTGTAACCTTAAGAATACTAGCTACAGGTACTTTCCAAAGACCTACTAGGGACATCATGGGGGTCTCACAGGCATCTGCATCCAGGGTACTCCACCAGTTCCTGGATGCCATGCTACCACATGCCGGTGAGCACATTTACATCCCCAGCACACGTGAGGAGAGGACCAGCAATATGCACCTCTTCCACCATGTAGCAGACTACCCAGAGGTACTGGGTGTCATAGACTGCATGCACATCCACATCAAAGCACCACCCAGTGAGCAGGGTACGGTCTATATAAACTGCAAGGGCTTTCCCTCCATCAAATGCCAGGTTGCGTGCAATACCCAGGGCATTATCATGAATGTGTGTGTGCTGGAAGTCCTGGAAGTTATCATGACTCCCACATCTGGCATTCCTCACAGCTGTATCAGGGATTTTCCAGTGGGGGGCATCCCTTATGGCCATCTTGTGGGGGATGCTGGCTATGCACTGGAGCCGTGGATGATGACACCCATCAAAAATGCACACACACCCACTCAAGAATGCCATAATGAGGCACACATCCAAACCAGGATCATTATAGAGCATGTATTTGGGATGCTCAAGTCACGGTTTTGTTACCTTGACATATCTGGTGGAACCTTGCAGTACTCTCCAGCCACATGTGCACACATGTTCATAGTATGTGTCATGCTACACAGAATGATCCTGCAGAAACAGCTGCAGCAGGAACAGCATGGGGAAAAGCCACACACCCCCATGACTGCCAAGTTCCCCACAGGCACAGAAGGACTCAGAGGAGGAACCCCTTGAGCCAGCTCCTGTAGGCAGATGGAGGATTGTCTGGTAAGGCCTGGCCTTGGCAAAGAGGCAACACATAGCACACACACTGACACTGTAGGCAGCCGGGGACTGACACCTCTCTTTGACTCATACACACAGTAAAAATGGATGACACATACATCACACTACCTGTAACCTACCATATATAGACAGTGTACTGAGTGCATCCGACATAGGCAGCCCTCAAGCACCATCCACACAACTGCCACAGGCACAAGGTAAGTCAGTCTTCTTAACAATAAATGAATGTGTCAGTATGTTCTGGTCGCATATGTATGGTATTGCTGCATGCATGCAAGGGAATGGGGTGGCCTACTGGGATAGCAGCAGACAACTGACAGCTATGTGGGACACCAGGAAATGTCTGCTAAATACTAGCCTCCCCACACTATGCAGTAGTACCCAAGGTGGCAAATCCCACTGCAGCATATGTGGGGGGCCAACTAACTGGGGGGGTTATAGGTCACAGGCATGAATGTCAGTGTGAGGGTCCCATACTCACCCATCAACACACCTAACAACTCAGCTGTAGAAAACAATAAAGAAATGTCTAGCAAAGGCCCACAAAAGGTGACAATATTGAATTACCCCCCTACAGACTTACACAGTGATAGCACAGCAGGTCGTGCAGTTGCAGTAAGGCTCTGAAGGGCAAGAAGTCTGAAACACAAATGTATGCCATTACAATCTGACCTGTGGTCTTTACTGATATGCCTCTAGTCCCCATGACAGGGCACAATAGTATGTTAAATGGAACCAAAATGTAAAGCCTGTGCAAATGTGTACAGTTGACAGGTGTGCCCCTCCCCATATTCCCACAGAAATGCAGTAACATGTATGTTTGCAGGGAAATAGCAGGAGAGCACACATTGCCAGGCCTGTCCCAGTACACATGAAAACATGTTGCATGCCCACAATATGCAGGGGACAATGAGCTATGTGCATGTGTGGTTAATACTGTCAGAATATGGCCAGCACTTACTGGCTGTTGTGTTGTAGTGGCCTAGGTACAGGGCTGTCTTTGACAGGGACATATGCAGATAACTGCAGTGCCAACTATTATGCATGTCAGCTACACCTACTGCTCTGCCACAGACATACCTAGAAGTCACAGTGCTATGTGGAATATACTACACATATAATCCACGTCTGCACAGTAGAATGCACTCTGTACCCACACCCATATCTCCCAACCTCTGACAGCAAGACACTGGACAAGGTCAGAAATAAAAGTGGGGCATAGGCACAATGATAGGCATATGTTGTAAATATTGGCCTTACATACTGAAATAGTTGGTAGGATGAGGCATTAGTGAAAATTGTCTGAAGGTTATGCAGTCTGAAACAGTAAAGTCTGTCATTATTTTGTAACATCAGTCTTCAACTATATGCACCTAGCTTGCCATAAAAATACAAGTTTATGTAGACTGGATGAAACCTCTAGGCAAACACCTGTACAATTTACCAAAAAAATGTACAGTTGAGAGGTGGCTACATCAGGATATGACATCTCAGGTAGGAAAGATACCACACAAGCAAGAGATCCCCAACCAGTATATCACCAAGTTGCTGGACTGTGTACACCACGTCATCAGTCAACTGGCTGTAGCCACATCTTCCAACTGGCCTTGTTGGGCAAGAATCTACATAGCTGGGCTCATAATATTGGTTTGTGCATCATACATCTTGCATTCCTCTGGTAAAGCACTGTGATGATCTGAGGATGTCTGTCACTAGGTAATGACATAATACATTGCAGTGTCAGACTACAGATATGTCAGAAAATGACTGCTAAACAAACTTAGTACCCCTAGGAAAGTCCTGTTTACTTCTGAGAGGTATGTAGCACACAAAACTCTGAACTGGCGTACACCTATCTCTGGAATGGAGTCCCACTCTCACTAAAGAAGGTCACACTGGGCATGCTCCTACACTTTTCCCAGGCCATGTTGGAACATACATTGGACTATATGACTGTATTGTGTATATACGTCTGTACATACAGACAGCTATGTATACCTTAACTGTCCCTACACACACCCATCAGACAGGATTACCCACAGCTAGCTGTAGGTGGCCCATATGTGATATATCTGCATCCACTGTATGTGATAGACATATATATGGGCAACAGATAACAATATGTCAAGCATACACACACACAGATGTGGGGAAGTAAGAGACAGACAGTGATAGAAAGAGAGAGAGAGAGAGACAGGGACACACACACACAGAGTGAGTTACACACACAGATTCCCTGAATGGCATAGAGTAATGTCCTGCTGTGGACAGTGGTATACTGATTGTAACCAGTCGTACATGCCAGCATAAAAGGTGACCGCCATTGTGTAATAGCACTGAGGTGGGGGTTATATTATCACATCACCTGCCTGTGTGTGTGTGTCCATAGGTCTAAGTATTTGGAGACTGTTCCCACTCAGTACACTTTCCATTGCCCTACTTCACAAGATCCGCTGCTGTAATTCACCGTAGAAGTACCATTGGACACCTATCAGTCCTGTAAGCTCTGTAGTGCATGCAATAACTGTGTAACACTATAGTGCATATAACTAGATAGGTAGGGGTTCTAATCTCAGTTCTGGCAATTGTAAGAGTGTGTGTGAGAGAGTGGGAGTGTGTATGTTTGTTTGTTTGTAGGTGAAACAGTTTTAGGCCATTCCCACCCACAACACTTCCCAGTGCCCCACTTTAGCAGTCCTGCTGATGTCATTCATCTTAGAAGTACCTTTGCACAGTCCCAGCCTTATAAGTTCCATGGCGTGTGCAATAACTATGTAACAGTATAGTGCAAATAGCTAGGGGTTCCATTTCCAGTTTTGGCAAATGTGTGTGTGTAAAAGTGTGTGTAAGTGTGTGTGTTTACAGGATGATGTATTTTGAAGACTTTCCCACCCACAATAATTCCCAGTGCCCTACTTTAGCAGACCTGCTGATGTCATTTCCCCTTAGAAGCACATTAGGGCAGCTATCAGCCCTGTAACCTATGTAGAGCATGTGATAACTGCATACACTATAGTACAAATAACTAGATAGGCAGGGTTCTACTATCATCTCCGGCAAATTTGTGTGTATAAGTGTATGTGCAAGTGGTTATAAGTGTGTATGTTTGTAGGATGAAGTATTTTGAGGACTTTCCCATCCAGTGACCTACTTTAGCAGTCCTGCTGATGTCATTTACCTTAGAAGCACCGTTGGGCAGTTGTCAGTCCTATAAGTTCTGCTGTATATGCGATAACTGCGTAACATTGCAATACAAATAAGTAAATAGGCAGGGGTTCTACTCTCAGATCCAGCAAATGTGTGTGTGTGTGTGTGTGTGTGTGTGTGTGTGTGTGTGTGTGTGTGTGTGTGTGTGTGTGTGTGTGTGTGTGTGTGTGTGTGTGTGTGCGTGTGTGCGTGTGTGTGCGTGTGTGTGTGCATGTGCAAGTGGTTATAACTGTGCATATTTGTAGGATGAAGTATTTTGAGGGCTTTCCCACCCAGTGCCCTACTTTATCAGTCCTGCTGATGTCAATCACCTTAGAAGCACCTTTGGACAGTTATCAGCCCTGAAACTCTGTAACATGTGTGATAACTGCGTAACACTACAGTACAAATAGCTAGATAGACAGGGGTTCTACTCTTAGGTCTGGCAAATATGCCTATGTGCAAGAGTTTGTAAGTGTGTATGTTTGTAGAAGGAAGTATTTTGAGGACTTTCCCACCCACAACACTTCCCAGTGCCCTACTTTAGCAGTCCTGCTGATGTCATTGCCATTAGAAGTACCTTGGGACAGAACTCAGACATATAAGCTCCATGGCGCATGTAATATCTATGTAACAATATAGTACAAATAACTAGACAGGCAGGGGTTCTACAATCTCTTTTAGCAAATGTGTATGTGTGTGTGAAAGTGTGTGTATGTTTGTTGGGTAATGTAATTTTGATGCTCTTCCCACCCAGTACATTTCCCATTGCCATACTTTACAAGAGCTCTTGATGTAATCACCTTAGACATACCTTGTGACACTGTTAAATCCTAAAAGCTCCGTGGCACATGTGACAACTGCGTAACACTGTAGTATACATAACTAGATAGGTAGGGGCTATAATCTCAATACTGGCAACTGTAAAAGTGTGTGCGTGTGCGTGTGTGTGAAACTCACATCAGTGCGTGTGTTTGGGTGAAAATCATATCCTCTGGCTGAGTGGGTTATACCATTTTGAGGCGTGTACCACCCAGTACATGTCCCATTTCCCTACTTTACAAGGCCTGCTGATGTCATTCATCCTAGATGTACCTGTATACACTTGTAAGCCCACTAAGCTCTGTGGTGTGTGTAATAACTGCATAATAGTATAGTGGAAATAGTTAGACAGGTAGGAGTCCTAATCCCAATACCAACAACAGTAGTGTGTGAAGCTTATCCCCTGTGGCTGCTGTATGTGTAGGTTACACCATTTTATGGCCTGTTGACCCCCTACCCATGACATTACTTTAAAGACCCTGTTAATGGCATCTGCCTCACATGCACCATGTAATAGTATACAGCCCATACCAGTCATCTATCCAGATGTACCTGGGATATCCACATGTTTGCAACCTATATGTTGTCTGTGTCCCCTGACATTGAACATTACTATGATATCATTGCCAAACATGTCACAGTTACCATACTGATACACATGCCAGCATCATACATCATAGCTGACTGACACATCATGCTGATACAAAGTCTGTCACACTATCACTTGTGCAGGTATGTAGGAGCAGTAGATGAGACCAATCGCTATGTCTGGTGGGTTATCCCACCATCCATGAAGGCAATTGCTAGATTAATAAACAAAAAAAAGAGCACTGGATAGCAATTTCCACCACAAATACATTTTATTAATGCACAGCAAGCCACAGCACAAAAACAGGATCCTGTTTTTTGTGCTGTGGCTTGCTTTGCATTAATACATTGTATTTGGGGTGGAAACCGCTATCCAGTGCTCTTGTTTTGTTTATTGGTCTTGATGTGAGCACTATTCCTCTTGGACTTGTTCTTTTGCAAGATTACCTGTTGTAAGAGGATTTGTGTTATGTCCCAGGCATATAATGTATGTGGAGCATGGCTTGTGTACGCAGCACTGTAGTATATACGAGTAGATACATAGGGGTACTAATATGTCTATTGGAAACTGTGTATGTGTTTCCATATGCATAGCCCCTGTGGCTGTCTGCAGTGTGTGTATGTGATGGCTATACCATGTTGTGTGCCTCTCCCACCCTGTAAACTCCCCCATTGGCAAACTAGTGTCTACTCATACAGATGTCATCCACCGTACAAGCACAGTTACACAGTTTCTGACACCAAGCCACTCTGGTCCAATGGTCATATCGCTGTGAATTGTACATTAATAGATGGTTAGGTTGTCCACTTGGATAAGTGTCACCTCCATGTGCATGTGTGTTTCAATGCATATCCCCATGCAGCAGTGTGTGTGTGTGTGTGTGTGTGTGTGTGTGTGTGTGTGTGTGTGTGTGTGTGTGGGCTTTAACATGTTAAGGGCCTCTAACCCCACCATTACCAATCCTAAAAGTCCCTGCAATTGACACCCACTTCAATAGTAGTGGCAGACACTGCCACACTGCAGTACCGCTGTGCTATTTGTGTTATGTATCTAGTGCTATTGTTCATAAGACTGTGCAGCTAGGGACTGTGCTCAGCCCTTCATCAGCTGTCTCATGTACAGGGCTATGACTCTGTGTCACTACCAGCATGAGAGGCCAGACATGTATATGAGATAGCAGACACACATGCTGGTGATTGTCAGGTTAGACTAACCCAGGCTGACCCGTGTCAGGAATACATAACCCAAACCTGTCCTACATAGTACCAGGCAAACCCTCATCAACTGCACAACACGGTCAAGTGGATGTGACAGAAATGGCAGGGGCAACAAGTGCTTATAGCTGAATATGTTGCAGTGAATATAATGGCTAAGCTGGTGAGTGACCTAGTGCCAGTACACAAGTAACCTCCTCTGTAATTGTGAGCCTGCTGCCCTACAGAACACCCGGGTGACATCTACATGGGCTAAGTGGCAGTATCAAGGGTAGGTATGCAAGGTCACATTGTCTGACACAATTGCCCTCACACACTGTTGCATGTAAACACACCTGGTAAACATGTACATGTACAGCTGTACCTTGGCTAAGAAAAGGTGATTGTATTACCACTCTGCCTTACCCAACATTGCTACTGCCAGCAGGCCCACAGCCTGCAGATGCACAGACACAGCCAGAATACAGTACGTGATACTACAGTTAGTCAGCAGTAGTAACAGTAATAGTACATCATGGCTAACATAGTACATACACCTCAGTGTGTACCCATAACTACTGTCTGCAGACAGCACCTTACACAGCATGACATTGCTACACTGTACCATAGTCACCCTGTGCATCATACCCATATGAGCATGTTTGTCCATCGATGGTATGGATAACAGTGTTGTGGTACATGTATTATCATATGCATAGGGTGTGGTGTTGGATTTCCAGAGGCCTATGCTGGGCCTTATGGCTGACATCATGCATGTCTGTGTGTGTGTGTGTGTGTGTGTGTGTGTGTGTGTGTGTGTGTGTGTGTGTGTGTGTGTGTGTGTGTGTGTGTGTGTGTGTGTGTGTGTGTGTGTGTGTTAATAGGGGTGATGTCCAACTGGGCCTTGCAGAGCAGTTGTGCATGTCTAGTGGTGACTGGCCTGGGACAGGGATGTGTGAGTCTTTGTCTGCACACCTGCAAACAATGTGGATGCCCGATACAGGTCTATGCTGGACAGCTGTGGACCATACATGGCAGGATGTACAGTTCACTGTCTCATAAGTTCATAGGTTCATAGGTAGGTACTAGGCTATCGGCCTTGGGGCCAATACAAGCCCAGCCAAAAAGGTACCATGGCTTTTGCCACCCAAAAAAAATATTTTCCTGTGCCACTGTTGAGCAGAGCCATAGAGGTGATCCCTGGGGTGAATTTCCTATTTCCCATCAAATCATCAAGATTTTTCTTAAAGAGTGCTAATGAGGAGCTTTGTTTGATATAGATAGGTAGTTTATTCCAGAGTATGGGAAGTCTCTGGGACAGGAATCTATCCACCCAGCATGTTCTGTTTATTGTGGTGACAAGGTTTAGGTCCCTAGAGCATGTAGATTGGAGGGATTGGGATTTCTTTAATTGCCAAAGATTCCAAAGGCAACCACATTCCATTCTATAACTATGTCAAGAATCTAAATGGCAATGCTTAGATCTGCTCTGATCTAAAACAGAATGGCATTAAATATACTAATCCTAAGGATATTGCCAATATCCTGGCAGATCAATTCATTGCCAACACTTCACCCCCTTCTCACCCCCTAAATGGCCCATCTCAATGCTGGAAGATTGCCAAATTCTGTTAATAACGGCCACACAGGTAAAAAACGCACTCTCCAAAGCTAAGAATACAGCATCCATGGGACCAGATGACATCCCGGGCTGCGTACTACATGAACTACAATATGAACTGGCACCTCACCTAAGTGTCATGTTTAATCATAGCCTCACCTCAGGTTTTGTGCCCACTGAGTGACGCAGAGCTACAGTTATCGCACTCCACAAGGGGAGATCCACATTGGATCCCGGAAACTACCATCCCATCAGTCTGATGAGCCTTATCTGCAAGGCCATGAAGTGTATTATCATGGAACTTATAAACAAAGGCATTGGCAACCTTCAAACACTGGGCCACACTCAGTTTGGATTCATGAAGGGCTGATCTTGTCTCCTAAACCTGATTGGCTTCTTCAAATCAGTCTTCAGAGCCATGGACAAGGGTAAGGTGGTTCACACAGCCTATCTAGACCTTGCCAAGGCCTTTGACACCATCCCGCACTCTGGAATCATAGATAAACTTACTAAGCTGGGCATTAATCCCTACGTCACCCAATGGGTTGCTAACTGGCTTACTGATAGAACCCATTCTGTAAAAGTAGCCGACTCCAAATCCAGCTCCAGACAAGTGACAAGTGGAGTACCTCAGGGTTCAGTCCTTGAACCGCTCTTGTTTGGCATCTACTTCTCTGAAGTACAGGCCAACACTAAGGGACTCTGGCTAACAAAGTTCACAGATGACTGCAAACTGGGAGCCATTTTTGAATCCCCAAATGATATGGATACTCTACAAAAGGGCCTTACAGAAACAGATGCTTGGTGCCAGAGCCATGGGCTCAAACTCAATTCCAAGAAATGTATAATTATCCCCTTTGGGAAAAAACATATACCCGTGAATTACCATATAGGTGGCAGTACACTAAACACCGAAAGTGTGATAAGAGACTTAGGGACACAGGTGGACAGCGGTCTCACCTTCAATAACCACATCACCACAACAGTCAGGAAATCCTTCTATGTGGCACACCACATCACTAAGGGCTTTTCATCCAGAAAAAAGGAGGTCATTGTCCCACTGTACTCATCCCTCATTAGACCCATTATAGAATACAATGCCCCATTTGGTATGTACCTCTCAAGACATCTGCAACAACTGGAAAGGCCGCAGAAATACCTCACTAAAAGAATCACATTCCTAAAGCAGATGCCCTATGCTGACCGCCTTATAAAACTCCAGCTATACTCTGTCGCATATCATCTACTCAGAGGCGATCTCTGCTTAACATACAAGGCCATGTCAAACCCAGAGCTCTTAGACATGCTACACTTAAAGAAATCCCAATCCCTCAGAGCCACATGCTCCAGGGATCTAAACCTTGTCATCACAATAAATAAAACATGCTGGAGGGATGGGTTCCTGACCCAGAGACTCCCCAGACTCTGGAATAGATTGCCCATACATGTCAAGCAGAGTGCCTCTTTGGCCCTCTTCAAAAGGAACCTTGATGATTAGATGAGAAAAAGGAAATTCACCCCGGGGATCACGTCAGTCGTCTTGCTAGACAGGGGACCAGGGAAGTAAATAGTGTGGGAAGAAATAGCCAGGGAATTGTTATGGCTAGCCTCCAGATAGGCTGTGTGGACTGCCTTACCTTCATCCATGGCTCTGGAGACTGATTTGAAGAAGTCAGTCAGGTTCAGTGATTCGAAGAATTCAATCAGGTTCAGGTGACAAATCCTACTGTGTGATGGGTCTAGTAGCAGAATGGTAATTGTGGCCAAGACCAAAGCTATTGGGAGTGAGCTATACAGTGGCACCAAGTGCATATGCATGTACTGTAAGAGCTGACTTACTGCTATTCAGACCACACACACTGACAAGGTGCAACGATATGTGATGATAACAGATAAGAGGACAAGACTATACACTATCACTGCAGTACATACACAGTTCAGACAACATCGCAGGACAGTCTACAATACATGCAGGACACATGTAAAGTACTAGGTGCATAGCCTCATAAGATGATACCAGGCTATTGGCTCTGATGCCCTCATACGTGTGGTCCAGACTTTCGCCTATGCCCTGTCCAAGCCAGTGCCTGTTTCCCCTATCCAACTGGGACACATGCAGGATCCAAAGGGTGTCTCATCTGTTTCCCATGCATTTGTCCAGGTTCTTCTCCCTCCAACAAATACTATACATATCACAGATCAGGTGAGGGCCTTGTGTGCATGATGGTGTGAGTACAATTTGTCTTACAGATATGCAGAAATGCCATCAAGGCTGGTTTGGACATGGCCTTGTATGCAAGACACAGGTCACCTATGATCAGTCTGTATGAGACTTAGTACAGGGACAAGGCTTTCAGCCTACCTGTACAGGATAGGTGTTGTAGACCCTGGAATTGCCTGGTCAGGAACATCTGTGGTCTCTGCAACTGCTGCATTTGCTTGGCAAGGTACATGCCAAAGGAGCCATTGTACTTGGCAATGCGTCTGATGATGATGGAGTACAGGTATGTTGTGGCCTCCTGGTTCCTGGATGACATACCCATATTTGTGAGGTGGGCCATGTAGACAGCCTTCCGTATAGTGGTGCCCACATGGTGGGAAACTGTCAGGTTGCTACCAACCTTGGTGCACAGGTCACCTCACACCTGACTGTATGCTCAATACATTATTACTGTCATACTTAGTGTGGATGACATCTGCCACAGCAGGGAGAATGATGCCTCTCCTGGCATTCAGTTTGCAGTAATGCTTCTTGCACCAGTCATTAATTCCGTGAGGCCTCTTAGAGGAGGCTCACATCAGTAGGGGAATGTAAGACAGTGGCCAGCTTGCAAGCATTTATACACCTGGTAAGACACCTAGCTCCTCTTAGATCAAGACATCTGCACAAAGGTACACATCACTGGTGGGCAAAGTCCAGTAAATAGTGTCACTTTATGACTCTAGCTGAAACACACTTAGTTGCTAGCAAAGGTGGTGTCGCATTCACAGGTCTACTCTGCAGGATATGACAGCTGACAATGAAATGTATGCTAATATGTTATGACATCAGTCTTTAATGGGTTGCCAGTGATGTGACAGACAGTACATAACTGTATGAGGCATTGATAACAAATATGAGGGAGACATGTAGTCAGTCTCCAAATCACTGGACAGTTGTCAAGTATGGGCTCAGTATATTACATACAGTTCAACACACACTTCTGCACCTGTTGTGTACTATGCACATACCCTATATAAGACTCTTGCATTTGTAAGACAAGCATATGAATAAGTACAACACCCCAGGTAGCTGGCCTAGCAGTGTCACACTCAGTATTGGACAACAGATACTCCAGCAGTTGTCATACATGAGCTGATCTTTGCTGGGATGACTCAAGGGCCAGAAATGTGATCCATGTCAATGCAGACAGGGCAAGCGGGAATGCCCATAGGTGCCGGACAGCAGCATGTAAGTCTAGCAGGTTTTGTTGCAGCCTAGTGTTTACTGTCCTATTTGACATTATTGCATCCTCCTTCTGCATTCCATTACAACCTTACATGATTGGCATACCTGTTACAGTGTTGAAGAGTTTCCTCACAACTATGCAAATGGTTAGGTTTGTGTAGTCGCAGTCTGTCTTTGTGTAGATGGGTTGAGACATGTGTTGCATAGGCAGCAGCTTGCCTTTTGTAGGTAATGCTCATGAGCAGGTGATGGCCTGTGCACCAATCAGTGGCTCCCACTTGCTACTTGCATCCAGAGCGGCTGTGTTGTCTTTCCATTAGCCAATGCCATAGCAACACAGTGCTATAATTACAACCTTCAAGTGGGCCTTGCCCCTTTGCCCCTTTTCCTTGCCTGTATGAAGGACATTATGGAGGTGTGGGGGCTACAGCTTTACAGACAGTAGGTGGGAATACCTCTCAGGACAGGACATGTGGAGACAGCCCAATAACACTGGGGACAAAGCTCCAGAATTGGGTACAGATTGTAAGTAAGTAGTGCTGTTATACAGATAGAGGGTTGCTAGATTAACAGGGTTTGTCTGGGCATGCATTTATTTTGTGGCTTGACATCTGACAGTGCTATGTCTCTGACATACCTCTTGACTGTCCTGATGTCCACAGACTGCCCAGAGGTTTTCCTGTTATGTTTGGTCTGTTCCTCAGACGTCTGTTTTTGTGAAATCAGTAGGATAATGTGAGGATTGTAGTCAGTAAATGTTGACATCCATTGGTGTTTCAGACATCATATCCTTTGGGGATGTTATGTTTCAACAAAGCCTGTAACACCAGCAACTGTTTCAGTTTGTAACACCATTATGTGAGACATGTCACACTGTCCAGCACCCTGTCCCCCAAGTATGTCATGCTTTGTCCAGATGTCTTTCAGTAAGAAGTTCAGAAGTATGGTATATCATTATTTAGTGACTGCACTCCAGGTATCATCCCAGTGATTTAGCATGCTCCTGGAAGTGGTATGTGGCAGTGGTCATGAATATGGTCCCACACCCCGGACATTCTGTGGAAATGTGTACAGTTGAGAGTTATGTATACCTGGCCATTGTTAACAGACTGCCAAGATTGTGTAGCAGTGTTGTGTGTAAATGTTTGTTGGGCTGAGTAGGAAGAGTAGCAGATGTGAGTGCCATACATCCTTTACCTATCTGACTGTGCATGCTGCTACAGTTGCTGGTGGTCTATCAGGTGTATATGTTTGTAGGGGCAGACTATGAAATGTCCTGTAACACCTCAGAATTCCCAGTAGACTGTGAGTTGGGCTAGTATATGTCAGTGTAGTGTGTGACTGGCAATCAGGATATGTTTGAACAAACAGTCGTTCTACTCTAGAGCTCATTTGGGGTACTGGTATGTTGCTGTGACTGTGGTACAAATGGTTGTGGGTGGACAGTTTTGCACCAATATCTGCTTTTCCATACAGTTCCATCCCTGTAGTGCATGATATATGTAGATATACATTTGTAATTCCACAGAGCTGATTTGAGGTAGTGTTGTGTTGGTCTTACTGTAGTTCAGAAGGTGCTGGGTGACATGGTTGGCAGCTGTCACGGTTTTTTCTATTCTGTTACATGACTGTGGTCATACCTTTCTACTGTCCAGATGCCCAGATGCGTGGCTCATATGTTTGGTCTGTTTCCCATAACAGTTGTGGGTTTCTGACAAATCAATGGGATGATGTGAGCATTGACATCAGTAAATAATGACATTCATTTGTGTTTCAGACCTGTAATCTATCTGGAAATATATATTATAGCAAACCATGCCACTCTAGCAGACCTATACGCGTATGACAGCCATATTTCAAAGATATCACTATTGTTTGCCCTTTTGTCCCCCCACCTTGTAGGGCTTTTTGCAGATCTCTTGCAGTAAGAGGTTTGTTATCTATATGTGTATATATATATATATATATATATATATATATATATATATATATATATATATATATATATACATATACATACATATATATATATATATATATATATATATATATATATATATATATATATATACATATATATGTGTGTGTATATATATATATATATATATATATATATATATATATATATATATATATATATATATATATACCTATATATATATACATATATATATATATATATATATATATATATATATATATATATATATATATATATATATATATATATGGCTGGGTCTGCTATGGTTGATTGAAAACTCACTTGATTGAAAATGAAATTACTAGGACCACTTCACTGAAAGCTCACTTCACTGAAAACTCACTTGACTGAAACTCATTTCATTGAAAGTCATAAATGGCCTTTTCCCCACTGTAGTGCAACCCTGGAGTTAGTATATAAAGTAAGGGGGGTGTGGGGGGCACAGCCCCCCACATTGGAGGTGTGGGTGGTGAAGCCCCCCACATATCTTGGTTATATATTCTCTTTTGGAAACAGTTATTTATTACACTTGTAAGTATCACTGTGTGTAGTTTAAAATGTTTATAATATGTGGGGGTGCTGTGCCACCCACACACCCCCTTACTTTATATACTAACTCCAGGGTCACACTACAGTGGGGAAAAGGCCATTTATGACTTTCAATGAAATAAGTTTCAAAGAAATGTGTTTTCAGTGAAGTGAGCTTTAAGTGAAGTGGTCCTAGTAATTTCATGTTCAGTCAAGTGAGTTTTCAATCAACCGTAGTAGACCCGAATGGCTATATATATATATATATATATATATATATATATATATATCTATATATATATATATATATATATATATATATATATATATATATATATATATATATATATAATATATGTGTGTGTGTGTGTGTGTGTGTATGACGTCTAGATGTAGACAGACCTACGATGGTTTACAATGAAAATTGTACTCCTCTCACTACATGCACATAGGTCTTCAATTACTTTTCTGATGAGAGGGAAGGGGAGAGGGAGAGGTTCAAGGTTTTCCCAGCTTCCTCCAGGATACATGGTAATGAGATTCACTTCCAGGTAAATCTATCTGATAATACCCCTTCAGAATACATGCATTTTGAAGTTGAGTGTTGTTCTATGGATTCAGGTATTTTTAGAGGTCTAGATATAGACAGACCTATGATGGTTTAAAATGAAAATTGTACTCCTCTCACTACATGCACACAGGTCTCCAATGATTTTTCTGGTGACAGGTCACAGGTATTGACTTATGACAATTTGATTGCTCAGGGTACTTTTAATTGTAGGGACATTAATTGTACTTCTTCCAACAATACTGATTTGATGTCAGTATTTAATGTTTCTAACAAAAATTTATCTAAGGATCATTTAAATGTACTCAAGAAGGGGTTCACATTCATTCCCTTACAGAGGATGAATTTATCTAATGTGTTACTTGATCTTAGGTTATACATTAGGAAGTTGAATCTTAAACTATTTTTTGATGCTGATGATGAAGACAATGATACACAAAGTTCACAGTCTATCAATAGTTCACAGAACCGCAGTACTTACTGGTATAATGCAACCCCTAAGAAAAAAAGTCTTGTTAACCCACCTCTTAATAATACTTTATCTACTTTTCTTAGAGTATGTGAAGAAGATGTTAGAAACACATTAAATGTTAAATCAAAACACAAATGGTATAATTTAACAGGAAATGAAAGGAAAGCTTTAATGGAATTGTCTAATGATGTTACCATAAGAGTGATGAAAGCTGATAAAGGGACAGGAGTTGTGGTTATGGACCAATGTGCATATGTCAACAAAATTCAAGAAGACTTGATTAATGATGACTTCTACGAGAAGATTTCCTTACTAACAGTCAACTCACATTTTGACCATGTTGACAAGGTGCTACAGTCCTTACATTACATTACAGAGGAAGAATTTACATTCATGTCGTCTCCAAATCCATGTTTAGGGAAATTGTTTGGCATCCCTAAACTTCATAAGAATTCTTCAAATCCCCCTTTTAGACTAATCATCTCTAATAAGAGAACGAAAACTGAGAACATTGCTCAGTATATTGACTTTGTCCTTAATCCATTAGTACAAGCAACACCCCATTACATCAAAGACTCCTGGGACTTTTTGAACACATTATTTAATGCTGATGTTGATTTGTCTAACTGCATTCTTGTTACATTGGATATTGTAGCCTTGTATACCAGTATACCCCATGTGGATGGTGTTGAGTATGTAAAACATTACTTATGTAAATATGTAAAATTTCTGACAAAACAAATTGATACTTTGGCTACGCTGATTTCTCTTGTGTTAGATAATAACTTTTTCCACTTTAATGGAGACATCTACCACCAAGTCAGGGGTGTGGCCATGGGGACTAAGATGGCCCCTGCATTTGCCAATTTGGTCTTAACAGAGTGGGAGACGGACACTCTGGTACATTTGCCCATTTTTTTCTTTATGAAATGCTATAAAAGATTCATAGATGACATTTTTTTCCTATGGGAGGGAAGTGTGGACCAACTTAATATGTTTGTGGAGAACTTGTCAGAGAGTATTGGTTTTCTGAAATTTGTAATTGGTAATCATGGTGATGCAGTTTCCTTTTTGGACATAAATATTTCCATTGACAGAGTCAATAATTGTTTTGAATCATCCATTCATAGGAAAATTACTTTTAGGAACAATTACCTTGATTTTGATAGTTCCCACCCATATTTTATGAAAAGAAATGTACTAAAGAGTCAGTTTATCAGGGTGTCCAGATTAACTAGTGACAACATGTTTTTTGAGAAAGAATGTGACTTTCTCTCCCTTTTATTCATGCAAAAGAACTACCCATTAGCTTTAATCAATTCAGTTAGGAGTCAAATCACTGTTGACAGACTCACTAAATTTAAACCAATTGTAACGTACGGTTTTACTCCAACCCATAATACACACAAAGATATGATGGATTCTACACACACCCTTAGTTTTTCTTTACCTATGTGCAGGGATTTGAATGACCTTAGGCTTGTTTTACTAAACAATTGGAAGATCTTACTATGTGACCCAAACATTAGAGCGAGTTTAGGTTCTGAACCTATGTTCTCATATAAAAGAACCAAGACCCTGAAAACATTCTTTGAAAATAAAGATAATCAATTTAATTTAACACCTGTTATGTTTCTAAACCTGATGAAATGCACAAATGTGGTAAATGTGTATGTTGTAAATACATTTTTTAAGGTGAATCTTATAATTTTCCACACTGCAATGTGAGAGTGTTCTTCAACAAGGTGTTTGACTGTAATTCTAGCATGGTAGTGCATTGTGCAGTCTGTTCCACATGTTCAAGTTTTTATATTGGTAAAACTGTCCGTTGGTTAAGTGACAGAATAAAGGAACATTGTGGTGCCATTAGGAACAATGACCATGTTAATGCTCTTAGTAAACATAGTGCTTTGTGTAATGATTTCAGGTATTTTAAGTTCATAGTGATGGAACAAATTAAAGTTTTCTTTGGGGATTCTGATTGTAAATTACAGTTACAAGAATTGAAATGGCAGTTGCGATTGAAAGCGGAATTTTCTCCAGGGTTAAATGAGTCTCTCAATCTGAAATGTGCCTTGAAGTGGTTCCAATGATTATGGCAATTACAGGCATGGGGTCCATGGGTCTATATTAGAACATCGAAGTTTCAAAACTTTGAATGTTCTAATATCTACCCCTATTCAGCAAAAGCTGAAAATATCAAAGCAACAGAAAACTGAATTTTTTCCTAGGGAAAGAATTTGGTTGTCCATTTCTGTTGCTTCAGTATTTTCAGTGCTGTGGTGGAAAGGTACGGGTTGGGTTCAGGTAAGTGTGCAATTGAGTGCGGGTTAGGTTAGTTAGGGTTAGGGTGCGGGTTAGGTATGTGTGCGATTGTGTGGACATGAGGGTTAGGGTGGGTTAGGTGAGCTAGAATAGGGCATGGGTCAGGTAAGTGTGCGACTGTGTGGACATGAGGGTTAGGGCAGGGTAGGTGAGTTAAGGTTAGAGCGCGGGTGAGGTGAGTGTGCGATAGTGACGGACCTTAGGGTTAGGGTTTGGGTTAAGGTAAGTGGATAGTTAGTGGTGTGTGTATAGTTTAGTGTAGGGTTAGGTGTAAGATTTTAGGTGTATGTGTGTGGATTGCTATTTGTTTAGCGTGCTTGTGTTATGCATATGTGTTTTGAAACAGCAATTTTTTCCCTAGGAAAAAATTTGCTGTTCTGTATGTTCAATGCTTTCAGCTTTCGCTGAATAGGGGTCGATATTAGAACATTCAAAGTTTTGAAACTTCGATGTTCTAATATAGACCCGGTCCCTTGCTGTTAATTGTGATTGTTTTTTTTTATATATAGTAGTCACATAGGATTAATTTTACTCACTTAGAATAGTGTATATAGGCTGTCTTTTGTGTAATTATAGATAGTTCTTATGCTATGGCATTCTCCATTCAGTATAACAGTCTTACATATGCATCACTGTACTGTTTGTAGTTAGTTATTACTGGCTAGTTAATGTATTTTAATATTCATGAGTTATGTTATGCTTTGTTATACTTCAGTCCTTTGACATTTGATCCATTCTGAAGAAGTTCCGATACCAAATAAAAGGAACAAAAGCTTAAACAATCACTGTGGGCTGCGTTTGGTTCCTTGTTCCTCATTTCGTATTTTTTATTTTCATCAGTACAGTCATTAGAAGTCTTAATTGTGTGTATACATATATATATATATATATATATATATATATTTTGCCATTCGCAATAATGAAAATAAACACCGAAACTGGACTCTCCACTCCTACATAATGTCAACTCAAATGATCGACACATTTGAGTCGACATTGTTAGTGAAAACATCACGTGATATCCATATAGGAGCTGATGTAAATCAAACTCCTATATGACAAATTTCACTTGCCTGTATCGCTTTACACACTTGTGCACTATTGAAACAGTACTATTGAGTTCTATACATGTGTTGTTACTGGCCCTGAAACTTTATAACCTCACTTCTTTGGTGTCAGCCTTGCCGTCCTACCCCCCTCCCCCACTCTATGCAAATGTTATGACTTTGCCCTGTCCTTTGCACCTGTCTTTGTAACTTAGGGTTGCATATATGTTTCACGTACACAGTGGATAGCTAATGATTGCTTATTCACAAGCTTGCATTTATCAATATTCATTTCAGAAGAAATGTTTTTGATTTATTGTTCATACTCATTTGTGAATGATTGCTTCTATAATTGTTGAACAATGTATTTCAATTAGCATTGTCATTATAGCATTTAAAGCATTAGGTGCTTTAGTCCTTCTTCTTGGTATAGCTGTGCAAGTGAGGGCATAATTGACTTCTTCCATGTTTTATAGATGATAGTCAAGTGACATGCTTGATGCACAGTACTGTTTCCAATACGTAAGTGAATATATATATACATTCATAGGATCACAGTTTAGTACTAGGCTTAACTGCCCTTGTGGGCCATTGTAAGCCTAGCCAATTACTCCATGTGAGAATCAAATGCTGCACCTTGTGTTTGCAAAGTAAACACCCAAACCATTATGCCAACATCCCTTGACAGAGGAGATATTACTGAAATAGCTGTATACCTCGGACAAAATGCTGTGCTTAGGGGCATACACATATTCCCATATGACAGTAATCACTTATATAACTTTTTTTTTACAAGTTTTTCACTTACCTTGTTATTAGTGCAGGCACAACTTGTCTCCTTATAGGTTCATAGGTGTTTACTAGGCTAACAACCACAAGGGCCTTTTTAAGCCTAGCTATGCATCCCAAATCCCTGACAAGTTCTCATACCTTTGATAACTGTAAGCATGGGCTTGGGAGATAAACCATTTACAGGTTACCTGTGTCCACTAGCAACATAGGTGTTAAACTAGGGATTGATGGTTTCCCCATCCAATTGTCCAAGCTGCACTTGAATTGGGTTAGAGAGGAACTCTGCTTCACATGGACGGGGAGCATGTTCCATAGATGGGGTAGTCTCTGGGATACATACCTGTCTCTCCAGCAGGTCCTATTTATATCACAGGCAAGGTTTAAGTCTTCAGAACGAGTAATACTGGTGCTGTTTGTTTTGTGGCAATTTCTACATTGCCTCAGGATGCCCATATCCACCAAGCTGGTAATGGAAACATTAGGAAAGTTCATATCCATGGTAACAGATCCTTTTTATTGATTAGACAGTTGGAGTGAGAATATCAGTCACTGTCAGGAATATCCAGTTTGCAACTATGGGGACAGTGCTTATCACTGCAAACTAGTTTTCCTATTTGCAACTAGGTACTGGAGAAATTTCAAATGTGCTTTTACAGGAAAAATGTCACTCAAGGTTTCAGAGCCTGTACAGAGCACAGCCAAACACCGGAGGGGAAACTAATTACGCAATCCCTAAAAATTTACGGTTGAAGTATTTAGGCAGATAATCTGAAGTTAGAAACAAATCAAGCAGTACTTACTGAAAAGAAAGAAATAGCTTGTCGAGAATGATGAAAAGAGGGGAGTCATATGAAAAGCTACTGCCTGGCTACTACTAGTGCTGGTATCATCACAGCTTCACGCTGTTGAGATACAATACTCCTTTGCTTCTTCTCTCACCAGAAGCAAAATGTTGGCACCAATCCCAAGATATGAATCAGGCCACAGCCTGTTTGGTGATCCACAATCTTGTCCAATATGAGGCAAGAGTTAGTGGGCTTGTAGGCTTTTCCTGGTGGATGCCTTGAATACCAATCAGACCAATCAGGAATGTTAAGCACAGACACTCACTCTTCAACCAGAAACAGTGAGGAATCAATGTGCTCTGATACTTCTTTTTCCATGATCAAAATATAAGCACAGATTCCAAACTGTCACCTACAAAGCAGTTGTTAGGCATTCCGGTGATCAGTCTTCAGGAAATAATGTCCCTGTACTCCTTCTCTCACCAGAAGAAAACAGAAGCACTAATCCCAAGATGACCACTGAGAGGCAGAATGTAGGCTCTCCAATAATCAGGGTCTTGCAGTAGATGTTTAAAGGTAAGATGAAAAAAAATGGCTTATCCTAAACACTCCAGTGTGCACTAAGCATTTAGATATGAAAGCGGGTAACTTAAGTCATTAAGTTACTAGAGCCACTATTTTTAAAAGAGCAAGATAGATTGAAGGGGTGGGCGTTTTTGTATTCTGGTACTATGGAATATACAGTGGGATGGTGAATAAACTTAAATAGTTGAAGTGGAGTGATTTCACAAAATGATAATTTTCTGCTTACTCACACCAGCCAATCAAAAAAGAGAGGGAAAGAGATATATATGGTCAAATAAACATAAGGGACAGGCAATTAGAAAGACAGTGGTGTTTAAGACCACAACAGTAACAGGGTGGCATAGTGGGAAAAATCTGTCTGACTCACAAGTGACACAGCTGTGGTCTCTTTTCAAGTTTTAATATGCAATTAAAAGCAGAATACAAGTAAAACACAGTATAAAGAAAACAAGTCACAATATACAAAATAGAAAAAGGTAATAAAGTGATACAAAGCAAATTAATCTTTCCTTCACAGCACGCTGTGGCAGAGTCTGGATGAGCTTTTTCCAGTAAAACATTGAAATGTTTTACTTCACCCCTTAAACAGAAGGTTTACTTCCTAGCTCCACCCCCAGTTCATAAATCATTAACATTAACTGACCTGTTCTAACCTCTGTGTGACTCCTTAACTGACCTGTTCTAATTTCTATCTGACTCACAAGAGACATAGCTGTGGTCTCTTTTCAAGTTTTAATATGCAATGAAAAGCAGAATACAAGTAAAACACAGTATAAAGAAAACAAATTGCAATATACAAAATAGAAAATACTAGCCGAATACATTTCTGCAAAAATCAAAATGGAGGCATGACAGCTCAAAGTAAAGCATGTATTATAATGCTTAGGCATGACAATGGCCAAATATATGGCCATTGGCATGGAGAAGTGTTGCAAAAATATGAGAATCAAAGCTTTTTTTTTTTTTTGGCTGATTTCGGCCGTTGAAGCATAGCACAGTGGCACGCAAACAGGATCATGCCGAAAATAAAAAAAAATGTGAAAAGAAAATTCTAAGTGAAATCTGCATTTTGACATTATAGTCTATGGCATGCAGAATCAAAACAATAACAGGTAACACTGGTTGCTAAGGAGGAAGGCTCTGGTGTAGTGGTGTAACTAACGACTAAGGCAGTGGGGTATGCAAATGAGTCACTAAATGGTAGACCATTCTCTGGCTGCACTTAACCATGTAGGAGCTATAAGTCAGTGGTGTAAGCAGGAGGAGCAACTGACATGAAAAGGGGGTGTGTCAGGTGTAAGCACATCGGAGCTTTTATCTCTTCACTTTGTCGGGCTTTTTGCAGATGTGTTGCAGTAAGAGGTTGTTTTATATATATATATATATATATATATATATATATATATATATATATATATAGGTTTACTATCATTATTGTGAAAGGCAAAACATTTGCCATTTGTAATAATGAAAATAAACACCGAAACTGGATTCTCCACTCCTACACAATGTTGACCCAAATGATCGACTCATTTGAGTTGACATTGTCACCAAAAACATCACGTGATATCCATATAGGAACTGATGTAAATCAAACTCCTATATGACATATCACATTTTTGCAGGGGGCAATCTAATTTTCAGCAGCATACATATTGACAGCTTGTCATTCACACAACTGATACTAAACCATATATATATATATATATATATATATATATATATATATATATATATATAGAGAGAGAGAGAGAGACCGACTGGTATCTACATATACATGTATATAAGAGTACTACTGATATATATTTTCCTGGTTACACTATATAATCTTGAAATACTGAAATTTCAAATTTCAGTATCTCGAGAGTATAAAGTGGAGTTTTTAAAATAGCGAAAGTTCATAATCACAAATTCGAATATCTTGAATTCGTGAATTCGTGGTTATGGCTTTATGCTTCATTACATCTGGTGTTTTTTGTGGATGGTGTATGGTGTATGGTGTGCTTGGATGTAGGTGTGATTTAAGGTAAGTAAGTGTTTTGTAAGGGTTTTGGCTGGGAGTTTGAATGTATGTGAGTGTGTTTGTAAGTTGTACATGTGGGTTAGGGTGGGTAGGTGAAACTATGAGTGTGTAAGTGTTGTATATGTTGGTGTCTGTATATGTGTGATGTGTGTGTCAGTGTGAGAGGGACTGTGGAATGTCTGAGTGTGAGTTTGCTGTCTTTTCCTGTTTGTGCGATCTCGGAGTTAGTATATCTAAGTGGGAGGATGCAGGGGGGCTTGTCCTTTGTTTATATGTATTGTAGGTTTGTTTGTGTTTTTGTGTTTGTGTGTGTTTTGTTTGTTGTGTTGTGGGTTAGATGATGTATGTGTTGTGTGGTCTATGGTGTATTTAGGTGAGTGATTTTGTGTTTCACGGTTTTGGGGTTTCGGGATTTGGAACGTTCGACTTTATGGTCTCGAAATACTAAATTTGAGATTTCAGTATTTCAAGATTATAAAGTGAATCCATTTTTCCATTATGTTAAATGACTGTTGTGCAAATATATGTTTTTTTAAAACATTGCAAATTCCTACAGCTCAGATGGTGTAGAGGTATATTGCTGTGAATGTAGTGCACAGGGTCCTAGACTTGGAAGTGCTGACATTTTCATTAATGTTATGTTTGCAAAAGCATTACAGATTCCTACAGCTCAGATGGTATAGTGGTACATTAATGTGATTGTAGTGCACAGCATCCTAGGTTTGAGACATGGCAGGATGGTTATTTTGTTGCCAGGCAGAACAAGGGATGATAGAGACAGAGTGATTAATGCACTTTTAAGCAGTTGTAAGCAGGTTTGCATGGTTTTGCGTGGAGCTAATTGATGCTAAGAAATGGTTAAACCCTCCTAGCTTCACTTAGTACCACTTACTCCCTCTTACATCCACACTAATTTTAATTAAAGAAAAGAAAAAAAGGGTCATAGGAAATGGTGAAATGGGGGCAAGCAGGGAGTAAATCTTTAGGAAAACCAGCTAGGGATGTGCAGGATGGGTGTAGGAAAGGACCACAGCTCTACATTTCTTCTGCAGCAACAGCTGTGGATAATGTGTAGAATTTGGAACTTACAGCCTCACACCCCACAGGGAGGGGTGTTGGCGAAAGACATTTAGAGAATAATTTGTGGGTAGATTGATTAATTTCACTGTACATGGGGAAATGTAGAGCTATGTATGAGGCAATTTTTTTTGTGGGAAAGATGCCTTTTTTTTTTTTTAGTTGAGAGTGGGATGTTGGGAAAGGGCTGTGGGTATGTTTGGGAAGGTAGGTTGGGTAGAACAGGTAGCATTTGCAGACAGCGAAGACACAAAAGACAGCAGGCAGGGGGGTAAACACATGAGGGGGCTAAACACCTTGGACGGGGAGGGTGGTTGGGAATCCAAGGCCCATGAACCCCAAAATGGATACAGTGGGACTGAGGTCCCCACCCATTGGCAGTCATCACTGCACCTTCATGGCCCCGAAGGTGGCTAGGCTGGGGGATGGACAAGAAGAGCAGCCTGCCCCTCCAGGTGCACCAGGTGACCCTTCATCTGATGCAGCTCCCACCCAACTCTGAGTGGATGATGCTGTGCACCATACTCCGGAACTGTCAGCGGGTGAAAGGCTCTTCTCCACACCCACACCCAGGGGGGGCAGACACCATCCCCTGAAATGGTTTCACCCGAAGGTGGTGCAGGACCAGTGGAGGAGGATGTTATGGGTTGGGTCCCAGATATGCTGGGGCCCGGTGCCATGGCCAGATGTGGTGGGACAGGCAGATCCGCCAGGATCAGCCTTCCCAAATGTGCTATGGTGCTGTGGTTTCCCAGGATATATTGGTTAGTCATGACAAAACACATTTCAAAATTAGTTATAACAGCATGCGTGGGTGTTCCAATTAACCCAAACCAACAGATTTGAAGCAGTTCCATAGCAAACAGAACACATGCCTAAATGGAACAACAGTAAGCATTTTAATGGTATGCAAACTGCGCTGACGGCAACAGGCCACCAAAAATGGTATTTGAACAAGGTATGTTAATATGCAACACTAAATCCAACAATAGTTTTTGAGAAAAACATACCTATAGTATATGAATAATAATTTTAGATGCAGATGACGGTTGGGGGGGATAGAAAGTCCATTAAGAACCGTATTGGCTACTAATTTCACAACAGTACTGCTCAGTAATCTACAGGTCTGCCTTAACTTTACATCTACTTATGGTCCATAGCTTCTGTGGCACATACATACCTGCTACACTGTCAACCTGTAATGGTATAGGGCAGACTCGGTACACTGTGGCTACTTTACTGGAGGGGGCTTGTACATGTCAGGGTTACATACTTGACATAGAAGGGTTACACAGTAATGACCTTTTATGAGTCTGCTACTAGCATAGTTCACCTGGATTCTTATCTGTGTCCAAATTGATTGACAGCAGTGACCTGTAGCCATGACAGTGTGACACTTGAGAGACATGTATCGGGAAGAGGGCATGGTGTACGTACCTATCCTGCTGACATTTGTAGGCATATGGGTTGGACAGTGGAACAGTTTTACACAATGTATTAGTATACCCTTCATAGAGCTACTACACACATTTCATTACCTGTAAGAGCTGTGGAGAAGACATCTGTTAACACTTTCTGACTGTTTCTACACATATTCAGGTGTATTAGTATACCCTTCATACAGCTACTATGCACATTTCTTTACCTGTAAGAGCTGTGGAGAAAACATCTGTTAACACTTTCTGACTGCTTCTGCAAATATTCAGGGCTTCTGTTGTGTGTATATATATATATATATATATATATATATATATATATATATATATATATATATATATATATATATATATGCACACATCTCAGTACCACTCCCTGGATTTGAACCATGTCTGGGTGTGCTAAAATGGACAACAATGCTGTTTTTCATCACACTGAGCTACTTGGGAACTGCTGTTTCTTGTTTGACTGATTTCTGACTAATAGTCTCTGGGTTGAACAGTCTGACCTTGTAATCCTGAGATTCATGCATGGCAGATAGTTATTCTACACAGACAACCATCTCCTCCTACCACCCAACACTGAAACCTGTGAGAGATGCACTTACATAGCCAAACTGGAAGCAAAGCTCTCTCCACCCAAGATTGTGCTAGACAGTCAAGAGGAGAAGGTTAACACCCGCACTACACCTCAAGCAATACATAGCCCTTCTAAACTCACACATAGCAACACTAAATCCACATATGCGGAGGCCCTTAACTGTAACCTGCCTAAGCAACAAGGACCTCCGAAGCTGAAACACAAACAAACACCAGTCACAACCAAAGTGTCACATAGCTCACAACACCAGTGTGCCACTCAGCAACAGCCTCTAAGGCAAGATAACACACCTAACACTTTAGTCATAGGTGACTCTATAGTCAGGCACACCGATGTCCCACTCACCAGGCTGAACAAGGAGAAAATTACAGTGAGCTACCTGTCAGGTGCTGGGATCCACCACATAACTCATGCACTCAAGTCACTCCACAACAAGTACAAATATGACTCTGTCATTGTCCATGTTGGAGTGAATGACTTGAGATGTACCTCCCTGGACTACATGAAAAGAGGCATGGAAGAGCTCTCGGATCATGTGGCCCAGGCAGGTATGACCCTAGCCCTGAGTAGCATCCTGCCTTCACCCAGAATGCTACCAACATATAAGGACAAAATGATTGACTTCAACAATTGGCAAAGCTTCTGATGTCATTCAAAGGGGATCCAGAATCTGTCTGCCTGGGACGACATGATCGACAGAAGACGATGCTTTTCCAGAGATGGTCTGCACCTGTCACCTGTGGGATTCAGGTTTCTGGCTAAGGCTTTCGCCACCCCTATAGTGCCATTTTTAGGAAAAGTCCAAAGAACAAAACCACCGCCATAACAGGTACAAGCATGCAAAATCTGAAGGTAATGCTACTCAATGCTAGAAGTCTAAACCTCAAAATGCACTCTCTCTAGGACCTCCTAAAAATGGAGAACATTGATATCTGTGCAGTAACTGAGACCTGGCTCAAGGCTCCAGAGAGCACCCCTGCAATACCAGGCTACAACTCTTACCACACTTTTCGGCCACCAAACCAAGATCGAAGCACTAAAGGTGGAGGAGTGTCTATATTCACCAAGGATATTCACACCACCAGGTTAGTTGCCCAACACAATGCATCTGAAATTCTCCAGGTGCAACTAACACTAGGTAAGACTGCAATCCAAATTGCAGTAGCTTGCTACAGATCCACCACCATACCCCAAGATTCTCATTACACCTTTCGAAACATATTGGAAAATATTAATATACAACCAAACACCTTAATACTGGGTGATTTCAACTACCCTGCCATTAACTGGGAAAACTACTCATGTACCAACACCTTTGCCCAACGGATGTTGGAATTCATAAATTCCAATGCCCTGGATCAACTAATCCACAGTCCCACCAGGGGCTCCAATATCCTAGACCTGGTCATTACCAACATGGGAAATTGATACTCCACAACCATGGTCACCCCCCTCGTTGGTCAGGTCGGACCATGAGCTAATCCCCCTTAACATCCACATCCCACCCCCACCCCTCAGTAAGGAAACCTCCATAAAAAACTTTCCAACGCCAACTTCATGCTACTCAAGTCAGAAGTTACAAACTTCATGACACCCATGCAGACGGGAATTGAAAGTTCGACTGCTGAGTCCTACACTAAGGCACTGTACGAGCACATCCACTCATGCATGAATCGTGCCATCCCAAACAGAACCAAGATGCTCTCCTCCAAAAAAAAGGAAGCTAATCTGGTGGTCCCCTGCCATAAACAAACTTTACAACAAAAGGAAGAAACTGTTGCAGAAAAGAGGAAAATCTCAGGATGCAAAAAGCTCCCTTACCAGCCTCAGTAAGAAGCTGAGATCCCTCATAAAATCCTCCAAAGCTAGTTACAAAAATAAAATTGCCAAAGATTCCAAAGACAACCACAAGGCATTCTATAACTATGTCAAGAATCTAAATGGCAATGCGCAGATCTGCTCTGAGCTACAACAGAATGGCATTAAATATACTGATCGAAATTCAAGCAATCCAAATCAAGTAAAAAGCGTCCCAAAATGTGAATATCCTAAACGTAAATTTATTTTTATAAAAACATACGTTTTCGTTACTGACAAAACAGCAACTTCTTCAGAGAAACTGACCAACAAAAAGCGTAGAATATTTAAACTTACAATAGTGCTTACGTGTACATTCTACGTCAATTTAATTCAAATAGAACCTCCCATTCAGTGTCGTATGTCTTCTGTAAACTTGAATTTCATTCATTGTAGAGCCTTAAAAAGTATTTATATACAACTTTTTTTAAAAAACAGTTAAAAAACCTTTCTTAGGTAGAATTAACATACTGTGAGCAGCATTTTAAAACGTTTTCTACGATGTAAAAGAAGATTAACATTCAAGAAACCAGCTGTTAATACGTTAGTTAAACATAATATCTACCTATTTTTACAGTACTGTAATTTCTAACTTTATTTTCAACAGTACCACACCCCCAACATAATGACTAATACATTTTATAGAACTGCGCTAATGCTAACACATTTGTATGTCAAAAACCATTAAGTACTCTATAATAAAAATATAGTCACTTAAAATGAATTAAGTTCTAGATTATATTCATATAAAATGTGTGTATTGTAGAACCTTTTTCCTATATAAATACATCTAATGTGACAACCAGTGAGGTGTATATAAAAATCTACATTCAAATTAAAAACAATTATATTACCTCAAAATACTTCTCAATTTCAAAATACAGGTTATATTACAGTTTTCATTTAAACCTAGTACATTGAAAGCATCTAGGGTGAGTTGCCATTCTAATTCACGAGTTTCTAATAATAAAGAGAACGGACCACCCATACCTCTCAAGTGTACCTCATTACGAAGAATGTACCTCATTTGGGGTCTTAAAAAGTTCATGTTCCTCGAAGTTCCTTAAAGTTCCACATTGAAAGAGTCTGTCACACATTCAGTGTTAGGATTTTTTTAAGTGAAATCCATGGTAAATAGAAATGAATCATATTAATTCATTAAAGGATCTTCTTTATAAGTAAAACCAGCATATTTTACCATCCTATGACCTTCTTAGTTGAAGTTGTTAGTAAGCCATTAGTATGTGTTCCACATTTTGCCCATTTGTACCACATTATGAAGGTGAGTGTTCCTCATTTTGGAGATGGAAGGTTGAGAGCTATGCCCACCTCTAATGTCAAATGGAACATGGTCTATGGCTAAAAAATGGAAGCTGTGGCCCGGATTATTGTTAATATGTTTTGCTAAAGCATTATCACCTTTGTTTTTCTTTATAGCATAAACATGTTCATATAGTCTTTCACAAAACTTTCTATCAGTTTTTCCTATGTAAAAGGCTGGGCAACAGTCACAGATAGCCAAATAGACAATAGATCTAGTGTCACAAGTGAGTTTGTAATTTATATAGTATTTTTTGTCCCTAATTGTAAATAATTGCACCATTTACAAGTACCACAAGTAAATGTCCCCTTGTGTCTTGTAAATGAAGCGTCATCTTTCTTTCTTTCTTTCTAGTAACATTTTAAGATTGTTGCTTTTCTTATATACAATCTTAGGAATATGTCCTAATTTTTCTGTAAGTTGTTGGTTACTTTTAATAAGACACCAGTTTTTAAAAACAATAGATCTAATCAAGTCAGAGTCTGTGTTAAAAGTAGTAATGAAACTGATGTTATAATCAGAGCCAATCATGTGGTGTACCAGTTGGATGTTATAACATCAGTTTCATTACTACTTTTAACACAGACTCTGACTTGATTAGATCTATTGTTTTAACAATCTTAAAATGTTACTAGAAAGAAAGAAAGATGACGCTTCATTTACAAGACACTATAAATAAATTTACGTTTAGGATATTCACATTTTGGGATGCTTTTTACTTGATTTGGATTGCTTGAATTTCGGTTTTCTGTTTTTTTTGGTGTTCATACTATTTTATTAAATATACTGATCCCAAGGATATTGCCAATATCCCGGCAGATCGATTCAGTGCAAACTTCACCCGCTCTCACTCCCTAAATGGCCCATCTCAATACTGGAAGATTGCCAAATTCCGGTAATAATGGCCACACAGGTAAAAAACGCATTCTCCAAAGCTAAGAATACAGCATCTATGGGACCAGATGACATCCCAGGCTGTGTACTACATGAACTACAAAATGAACTGGCACCTCACCTAAGTGTCATGTTTAATCATACCCTCACCTCAGGCTTCTTGCCCACTGAGTGGTGCACAGCTACAGTTATCCCACTCCACAAGGGGGGAATCCACCTAGGATCCCGGGAACTACCATCCCATCAGTCGGACGAGCCTGATCTGCAAGGCCATGGAATGTATTATCATGAAACTTATAAACAAAGACATTGGCAACCTTAAAATACTGGACCCCACACAGTTTTGGTTTGTGAAAGGCTGATCTTGTCTCCTGAACTTAATTGACTTCTTTGAATCAGTCTCCAGGGTTGTGGAAGAGGGTAAGGCAGTCCACATGCCTATCTGGTCCTTGCCAAGGCCTTTGACACCATCTCCCACTCCGGAATCATAGCTAAACTTACTAATCTGGGCATTAATCCCTACATCACTCGATGGGTTGCCAACTGGCTTACTGGCAGAACCCACACTGTAAAAGTAGCTGACTCCAAATCCAGCTCCAGACAAGTGACAAGTGGAGTACCTCAGGGTTCAGTCCTGGGACCTCTCTTGTTTGGCATCTACTTCTCTGAAGTACAGGTCAACACTAAGGGACTCTGGCTAACAAAGTTTGCAGATGACTGCAAACTGGGAGCCATTATTAAATCCCCAAATGATGTGGATACTCTACAAAAGGGCCTTACAGAAACAGATGCTTGGTGCCAGCGCCATGGGCTCAAGCTCAATGCCAAGAAATATATAGTTATCCCCTTTGGGAAAAAACATGTACCCATGAATTACCACATAGGTGGCAGTACACTAAATACCAAAAGTGTGATAAGAGACTTAGGGACACAGGTGGATATTGGTCTCACCTTCAATAACCACATCGCCACAACAGTCAGGAAATCCTTCTATGTGGCACACCTCATCACTAAGGGTTTTTCATCCAGAAAAAAGGAGTTCATTGTCCGACTGTACTCATCCCTCATTAGACCCATTATAGAATACAATACCCCATTTGGTATGTACCTCTCAAGACATCTGCAACAACTGGAAAGTTCGCAGAAATATCTCACTAAAAGAATCACAGGCCTAAAGCAGATGCCCTATGCTGACTGCCTTAAAAAACTCCAGCTATACTTTGTTGCATACCGTCTACTCCGAGGCGATTTCTGCTTAACATACAAGGCCATGTCAAACCCAGAGCTGTTGGACAAGCTACACTTAAAGAAAACCCAATCCCTCAGAGTCACATGCTCCAGGGATCTAAACCTTGTCATCACAATAAACAAAACATGCTGGAGGGATAGGTTCCTGACCCAGGCACTCCCCAAACTCTGAAAAAGACTGCCCATACATGTGAAGCAGAGCGCCTCTTTGGCCCTCTTCAAAAGGAACCTTGATGATTGGATGTGAGAAATGAAATTCACTCCGGGGATCACGCCAGTCACCCTGCTAGACAGGGGTCCAGGAAAGTAAATAATGTGGGAAGAAATAGCCAGGGAATTGTTATGGCTAGGCTTGTATAGGCCCTAGGGCCAATAGTCTAGTACCAGCCTATGAACCTGTGAACCTACTGTGTATTACTCCTTGGATATAATGCAATCTGGAAAGCAAAGGTTAACACAAGACTGCAATGCATACTAGCTGGTTCCCAGAACACCCTCAGTTATTTCATGCTGTCAATGCCATATTTGCTCTTAAGAACCTGTATACATTCTATTTCTACAGCATCATACTAGAATATACACAACAGTTTGTTGTATATTTTTATTACATTGAAATGACACTTTTATTAAGGGACATCCTGTGGATAAGTATTAGTGTGACAAATGTGTTTTATTGATTAGACACAATACACAATATACCTACTGGCAGTAAACAATGTACTCCTTCTACTTTATGGCACTATATACTGCAAGATAGATCTGTACTCACCAGCCTGTAGGTGCATCCTTGTCAGTCTGTCAGCATGGACCTCGATGTTCATAGCCCTCACTTCTGCAGGGGTAGGGGTGAGAAACAAACATTATACATACCTGTCTATCACATACTCAGGCTAGGATTTGGTACAGCTCTATCTGGGATACTTACAAACTGCTAGAGTATGCCGGTCCCGAGCATCTTGGATCCATTAGGCCAAGAGCACCCCCTTCCTATGCTTTAGGTCAGCATAATGATGCTGTACCTGTTCATCAGTTTGGGGGATTCCAGTGGCACTGGTGAGGTCATGTGCCAGATGGTCCCAGGCCTCTGCTTTGTACTGAGAGCCCTGGTACTGGCCCTGCAGCAGTCTGTCATCATGGTGTTCTACGAGAAGTCCAGCCATGACCCTGGACTCCAGGATGCCCCAGCATGCCCCAGCTCTGCACCAAAAAGTGTGTTCCCTCCCCAAAACCAGACATATTCCTGCAGAGATCAGACTAAACAGGTTTTGGCTGTATTCCCGCCTACACTGATTAAATAAGGCCATATTTCCAACCTTTGCCATCATTGGACTATTTTGAAAATGCTGAGCTCAGTTAAGCAGTGCACAAACCCACTAAGCTGGGTAACCGTACTTAAAGGGGTAATTGCTGGGCATTGCTTAACAGTGCTCAAATCCATTTAGCTGAGCTGACTGATGCTTCGCATTCACATTTAAGCAATGCTTACACCAACTAAACATAGCTGAGAGCTGCTTACCACTGCTCACTTTTCATTTTAAAAAAATATCAGGTTATGACTTTATTAATCATTACTGACATATTAGTAAGTGTATATGTTTTGCTTTACATGACGTCCCTTGATATGCTTTCATTACATTACCATGTAGTGTGGCTATTCTGCATGGGACACTTGTGTATACATGGGTGATTTCACATGTTATATGCACTCTTACTTACATTATAGACCAGCTACACTACTCGTGTTGACAGATGTCAATTACTACATAATTCAGAATTGAAATAATAATTTTAACACTGCTTTCCTATGTAAAAACAAAGTGCCTGTATTGGTACTCAAACTGTGAACAACTGCATGGAAAGCCAGTACTCTAACCACTATGCTATCTCAGTATGAGGATTTTAGCTGCCTATTTTTATTTATCTCCTATGGGATGGAAAGCCAGTACTCTAACCACTATGCTATCTCAGCATGAGGATTTTAGCTGTCTATTTGTATTTATCTCCTATGGGATGTTTCAGTAATGCTGAATAGAGAGCCATAATACACACACCCAATCAGCTACACTTAAACATACCTTAGAATGAAAAAAAGTAATAAATCCAGTTTATTTACATATATCTGTATCCTTGTCAATCACAGTAAGGGAAATTGTGAGGGGGCATATAGGGACAGATTTTAATTATTGCTCTTACAAATTTAGGAAGTGTGACTGTGGTTCTCTAGCAAATTATTGGCAAATCACTTGAGGTTTAAGTCAGAACACACTAACAGACATTTGGATTTCAGACTTCATACCCTTCAGGAAATCTGTGCTACTGCAAAATTTTTATTCTATCAACTTTCTGGGTTTGTAAGTGGAATATTTAAAATGTGTCCCTATTTCTGTGCCTTTGTCCCTCCATTATTTATGGCTTTGTGCAGCTTTCTTGCTCTGTGCGGTTGACAGGTATGTGAGGCAGGCATCTGGGCATTCTGTGGAGACCTGTACTGTTGACGACTATGGCCATATGGCATTTTTACAATGCAGGGGGTGTGTGACAGAATCTGTCACTCATCCCCTGCATTGCTTTCTTGCTCCCCTATCCATTTCAGTGTCCATGGACACTGAAATATTCATGTTATTTTATTTCAGTGTCCGCAGACACTGAAATGCTTTTAACAAGTGCCATATGGCACTTTCTGAGTGTAGGGGGTGTGTTAGATGTGTGTGCACTACCTAAACACTCCGCCTGCACTCAGTAGTGTCCATGTCCGTTTATTCTTAGCAGTGGTGCACTGCTGTTAAAGCTAAGTCTAAACGAGCATGATTCACTCCGTGCAGGAATAGCACCATTCCTGCACTGAGTTTATTGAATCCAGGGGAATGTTAATATTATTATAAAGTCAATCTGTGGTGAATATATATATATATATATATATATATATATATATATATATATATATACATATGGAAACAGGTCACTGGCACTTGAAAAATATTTGCTCAGTAGAATGCTTGCTGTGTGTGCTTAAAAAGTTGAATGTGCATTTCATCCACTGTGCAGGATTGCAGAGGTAAGTGTGGATCTAAAGGTTATGGAGGTGGGAATATATGTGTGTGTGAAAGTGTATGAGTTAGGAATAAGGTGAGGACTAGGTAAGGAAATAGTTTAGTGGTGCGTTTGTCCAAGTATTTGAGGTTTAGGATTAGAGCAAGTGTTAAATTAGGTGACATATTTGTTATGTATGTGTACATCTGTCTGTTATTACTTGTGCTTGCGTTCAATATGTCATGTGTAGTGGTAGTGTTATAGGAAGGGTTTTTTTCCTAAAATATGATATAGGGTTGGGATTGGGAGTACCACCTTACTATCAGGTACTAACCCAAACCTTTCCCCAAATACATGCTTCAAATATATGTGCAGTAACAGAAACCTGGATTAAGGCTCCAAAGAGCACCCCAGCACTACCAGGCTACAACTCATACCAAACATTTCAGCCAAAGAACCCAGACCGAAATACAAAAGGTGGGGGAGTATCCATATTCATCAAGGATATCCACACCTCCAGGTTAGTGGTACAGCACAATGCTTCAGAGTTTATCCACTTGCAACTAACAATGGGCAAAACCGCAATTCAAAATGTAGCTTGCTAAATATCACCCACCATGTCCCAGGACCTCCATTCCACATTTCTGGAAACACTGGGTAACATAAAGGTCCTGCCAAACACCCTAATATTGGGTGATTTTAACTACCTAAACATTAACTGGGAGAACTACTCAAGTACTAACTCCCTTGCCCAACATTTCCTAGAATTTATAAACTCAAATGCCCTGGAACAACTGGTCAACACTCCCAACAGAGGTGACAACATATTGGAACTGGTCATCACCGACATGGGTGACCGGTGTTCCACACCGGAGGTCAACCCCTCTCTGGTTAGATCTGACCATAAACAAATCACTTTGGATATCCACATTCCACCCCCACCCCCGGACGAGGAAACCACCATGAAAAACTTTTCAAAAGCAAATTCACATAACTTAAGATGGAGCTGGAAAGTTTCAAAGCCCCCATGATAAAGGATAATGCTGTCCAATCTTCAAAATCCTTTACTAATGCATTCTACAGACACCTACAAGAATGCATAGATCATGCTATCCCAAGCAAAACAAGACTCACTCCTCCAAGAAAAGGAAACCAGTCTGGTGGACCCCTGCCATAAACCAGCTATACAATAGAAGGAGGAAACTAGTACAGAAAAGAAGGGAAGACATCCCTGATCAGTATCATCAAGAAACTATGATCTCTCATAAAATTGTCCAAGGCGAGCTTTGAAAGAAAACTTACCAAGGACTCAAAAAATAACCACAAGGCATTCTTTAGCTATGTCAAGAATCTAAGTGGCAATGCTCAGATCTGCTTGGAGTTAGTGCAGAATGGCACAAAATACACTGAACCAACCAATATTGCCAACATCCTGGCAGACAGGTTCAGTGCAAACTTCACCTCCCTCTCACCCCCAAAAGGGCCCATAACCATAACAGAAGGATGTAGAGCCCCTGAAATCACAGACACTTTGATTAAAATAGCCCTCTCCAATGCCAAAAACACAGCATCAATGGGACCGGACGGTGTGCCAGGCTGCGTCCTACATGAGCTCAAAGATGAACTAACCCCTCACCTAAACACACTGTTCAAACTCAGCCTCTCCACAGTCTATATACCCATACAGTGGTGCACAGCAATGGTTATTCTGCTTCACAAAGGTGGAGCCACAACAGACCCTGGGAACTACTGCCCTATAAGCCTGACTAGCTTGGTCTGCATGGCTATGGCGCGCATCATTATGGAACTCATTTACAGAGACATTGGGAACCTCCAAACACTAGACCCTACCCAGTTCGGCTTTGTTAAGGGCAGATCATGCCTCCAAAACCTGGTGGACTTCTTTGAGACAGTTACCAAGGATATAGATGAGGCAAAGGTGGTACACAGTCTACCTAGACCTCACAAAGGCCTTCAACACCATTCCCCATTCTGGTATTATAGACAAGCTCACCAGCCTGAACATAAACCCCTATGTCACAAGATGGGTTGCCAATTGGCTCACGGACAAAACCCACATGGTGAAAGTTGTGGGAGCTAGGTCTGACTCTAAACCGGTTACAAGTGGCATTCCCCAGGGCTCAGTCCTAGGACCCCTCCTGTTCTGCATTTACTTCTCAGAGGTAGAGACAAGCACAGGAGGACTATGGCTGACCAAGATCACAGACGACTGCAAACTAGGGGCTATAATTGACTCACCAGCTGACACAGACATCCTCCAAAAGGGTCTCACTGAGACGGATACCTGGTGTCAAAATCATGGCCTCAAGCTAAATGCCAAAAAGTGCATAGTTATTCCCTTTGGAAATAACAAAGTACCTACAAACTACCACATAGGTGGTAGTCCCCTAAATACAGAAAACGTAATAAGGGATCCAGGGACCCAAGTAGATAGTAATCTCTCCTTTGAAAATTACATTGCCAAAGTGGTTAGAAAATCCTTCTATGTGGCCCACCTAATCACAAAAGAGTTTGCATCCAGATCAAAAGAGGTCATTGTGCCCCTCTAAACATCACTCATCAGACCCATCATAGAGTACAATGCCCCATTTGGGATGTACCTTACAAGACACCTGCAACAGCTGGAAAGACCACAGAAGCACCTCACCAAGAGGATCACTGGCCTCAAACAGATGCCCTATGCAGCTCGACTGAAGAAACTCCAGCTGTACGTGGTTACATACCACCTGCTTAGAGGTGATCTCTGCCTGACATACAAAGCCATGTCCAACCCAGAATTGATGGACATGCTCCACCTAAAGAAAACCTTATCCCCTCGAGCCACATGCTCTAGGGATCTAAACCTCACCACAACAATAAATAGGACGTGCTGGAGGGATAGATTCTTGTCCCAGAGACTTCCCATGCTTTGGAACAAGATTCCAATCTACATTAAGCAGAACTCCTCGCTAACCCTCTTCAAGAGAAACCTTGACGAGTGGATGGGAAACAGGAAGTTTACCCTGGGGATCACTTCAGTGGCTCTGCTGGACAGAGGCACAGGGTAATCTAAGGGGGCTCCTAGATGCTCCTTAATTCTATCTGAAAGTGTTCTTGTAGTTTTACCTACATAAAATGCTTTACAAGATGCACAAATACCTGCATATACTACTGCTGTAGAATGGCAGAAGAAATATTTTGAAAACTTAATAGTATAATTACAATGTGTGAATGTGTATTGAGATCCTGTGAAAATGTTAGGGCATGCCACACATTTATTACATGAATGCATCCCATTTTGAGAGTTGGAATTAGAAGTAGAATTAATAAGAAAAGGTAAATCTCTGTTTTCTAAACTCATTCTTATGGTTTTGGTTCTTGAATTAAGGAGCATCTAGGAGCCATCAGGGCAAATAACTTAAATAATGCCCTTGCTAAACATAGCATTTCTGTACTTATTTTAGTAAATTTTACTTCATAGTATTAGAACAAGTTAACTGTTTTTTTTGGAGATTGGGAATTATATTTAGAACTAAGAGAACTTTACTGCTTAATTCTGAAACATTCCCTGGTCTGAATGAAAGTGTTAATATTAAATGTGCTTTAAAATGGAAGATTTAATTCTATTTTGACAGTTGTTCTATTTTGACAGTTGCTTTCTTTCTACAAAATGTGTTTGCATCCATCCATGACCTTTGACACACTTGTTAGTCACCACTTGTACAGTTATATGAATATTCATTTCTCCTATATGCATATTTAGTGCACACACTGTACATTTGTTCAATGATTAGCTAACACAAGGGAGTGTTTATTTAATATTCATGCCCCTGTCATTCATATGTATGTTCATGGTTATTGTGTTTAGATGATTGGCACAGTTTAAATACTGTCTGGTTGTACTATTGGTTACTGTACTAATAAGTTATAAGTAGTTCATTTGTTTTATATTTACATGTGACTCTAGTTACATATAATGTAAGTATTGTTGACTATAGGTTATTCTGATGAAGCTCTTCCACCTGAATAAGAGCGAAAGCTTAATCATCTATTCAGTGTCTGAGTTTTTATTTCCTTTTACTAGCTCAGTATTAATTACTACGCCTAAAAGAAGTCTGAATTTATATATATACATACATATATATATATATATATATATATATATATATATATATATATATATATATATATATGTGTGTGTGTGTGTATGTGTGTATAATAGTTCTAACTGAAAATGAAATGAAAAGTGAAAAGATTCACAAAATGTCAAGCCATTTAATTGAACAGAAACATCTAAAGCTAAAACTATTGACAAATAATAGGTTCATAGGTTCATATGTGTATACTAAGCTAAAGGCCCTGGAGCCTTTACAAGCCTAGCCCAAAAAAAATTGCCCAGGCACCATGCCACCTGATGTTAGTTCACAGTGCCCATATCCAGTAGGGCAATTAGAATGATCCCTGGAGTGAACTTTCTGTTACCCATCCACTCGTCAAGATTTCTCTTGAAGAGGGCTAGCGAGGTGCTCTGCTTGACATGAATGGGAAACTTATTCCAGAGTATGGGCAATCTTTGGGAGATGGACCTGTCCCTCCAGCATGTTCTGTTAATTGTGGTAATGAGGTTGTGATCTCTGGAGCATGTGGGGTGGGAGGATTGGGATTTCTTTCGGTGTAGCATTTCAAGTAAGGCTGGGTTGGACATGGCTTTGTAAGTCAAGTAGAGATCACTTCTAAGTAGGTGATAATAGACTGAGAACATCTGAAGTTTTTTGAGTCCGTCCATGTAGGACGTGTTTAAGGCCTAGGATCCTTTTTATGAGGTACTTTTGTGGCCTCTCTAGCTGTTGTAGGTGTCTAGTCAGGTGCATGCCAAATGGGGTGTTATATTCAGTGACTGGTCTAATGAGGGATGAGCAGAGAAGGATGATGACCTCTTTCTTCCTGGATGTGAAACCTTTGGTTATAAGATGTGCCATGTAGAAGGACTTTCTGACCACAGTGACAATGTGGTTGTCGAAGGTGAGGTGGCTGTCGTCCTGGGTGCCCCGATCTCTTATGGCCCCTTCAGTGTTCAGTGGGCTCCCATCAATGTGGTAATTCATGGGAATTGAGTTTTTTCCAAAGGGGATGATAACGCATTTTTTGGCGTTAAGCATTAGGCCATGGTTCTGACACCAGTCATTGGTCTCAGAGAGGCCCTTTTGTAGGATGTCTGCATCATTTGGGGAGTTGATAATGACTCCTAGCTTGCAGCCATCAGTGAACTTGGTCAGCCAGAGTCCTTCTGTGTTGGCCTGGACTTCTGAGAAGTAGATGCCAAACAGGAAAAAGCCCAGGACCGAGTCCTGTGGGACTCCACTCATGACTGGTTGGCTGTCTGACTTGGAATCTGCAACTTTCAATCTGTGGGTCCTGTCTGTGAGCCAATTTGCAACCCACCTAGTGATGTAAGGATTGATGCCTAGTGGGGAATGATATCACAGGCCTTGGTCAGGTTGAGGTAGGCTGTATGCACTGCCTTACCCTCATCCACAGCCTTGGGATCTGCCTCAAAGAAGTCAACCCAGTTCAGCAAGCAGGATCTCCCCTTGACAAAGCCAAACTGTGTGGGATCAAGAGTTTGGAGATTGCCTGTACCTTTGTTAAGCAGGTCCACAATGTTGCACTCCACAGCTTTGCATACCAGACTAATCAGGTTAATGGGCTGATAGTTCCCAGGGTCTGTAGTTGCTCCCCTTTATGGAGTGGGATGGCTGCAGCAGTGCGCCATTCATTGGGAGCATGACCTGAGGTAAGGCTGTGATTAAACAGGACACGCAGATGTGGTGCCAGTTCGTTTTGTAGTTCATGTAGGATGCAGCCAGGGATATTATCAGGTCCCATGGATGTTGTATTCTTGGCTTTGGACAATGCAGCTTTTATCTGTGCCACAGAAATGGTGGGTACTAGGCTTTCTTCTGGTATTGTGATAGGGCCCTTGGGGGAGGGGTGGGTTAAAGTTGTGACTGAATCTGTCTGCTAGTATGTTGGTTATTATCTGTTGGCTCAGTATAGGAGGTGCCAGAGCAAATCTGGGTATTGCCTTTGAGCTTTTTGATATAGCTATAGAAAGCTTTGTGGTTGTTTTTGGTGTCAGCCGCAATTCTGCCTTCATAACTGGCTTTAGAGGATTTGATAAGGGATTTCAGCTTTTTGTTGAGATTGATAAGGGGAGGTTTTCCAGTCTTGTGACTTCATTTTTTTTCTGCAACAGTTTCTTCCTTCTTTTGTAGAATTTATTGATGGCTGGGGACCACCAGATTGCCTTCTTTTTTTGGAGGAGAGCATCTTAGTTCTGTTTGGTATGACAAGGTCCATGCATTTGTGTACATGCTTGTACAGTGCATTCATGTATGATTCGGTAGTCATACAGCTATTTTCCATTGGCATGGGTGCCGAGAAGTTAGCCACCTCTGTTTTTAGGAGCCCAAAGTCGGCTTTAGAGAAAAATCTTTCAGGGTGGTCACCTTAGAGGGAGGTGGTCAGATTTAACCAGGGAGGAATTGACTATAGGTGTGGAGCAATGGTCTCCCATGTTGGTGATAACTAGGTTGAGGATGTTGCTTCCTTCAGTGGGGGTCAGAATGAGCTGGTCCAGGACATGGGAACTGATAAATTCCAGAAAGCGTTGGGCCTGTACAATGGTACTTGAATAGTTTTCCCATTTGATGGAGGGGTAGTTGAAGTCACCCAGTATGACAGTATTGAGTATTGTGCTGGACCCTGATAGATTCCAGGGTACTTAGGAAGTTGGAGTGAGAGTCTAAGGAGATGTTTGGGATTCTGTAGCAGGCTGACTTGTATCACCATCTTACCCAGTGTTAGTCGTACCTGAAGTATCTCAGATGCATTATGCTGGGCTACCAGTCTAGAGGTGTGCATATCCTTTAAGAATATGGAGACATCACCACTTTTGGACCTTCCAGTTGTATTCTAGTGCCAAAAGGTATGGAATGAGTTGTAGCCTGGGATCACAGGGGTGTTTTCTGCCTCTTTAAACTAAGTCTGTGTTACAGCACAGATGTCAACATTCTCCATGTTGAGGAGAGCTTCGAGTGAGTGCATCTTGAGACTTAGACTTCTAGCATTAAGCAGCATGACCCTCAGATTGCATTTGGTTGTAGCTGTTATAGTGGAATTTTGGTCTTTGGAACACTGCCTAAAAAAGGCACTATAGGAGTGGCAAGAGCCTTAGCCAGTACCTGGAATCCCAGGGGTGACAGATGCAGGCCGTCTCTGGCAAAGCATCGAGGTCTGTCGATCATGTCATCCCAGGCAAACGGATACTGGATCCCCTTAGGATGATACCAGAAATGTAGCCAATTGTTGAAGTCAATCATTTTCTGCTCATACTGTGGTATCATAGTGAATTGTCAATATTATAAAAAGTTCCAAATTATGAATCTCAATACCTATTTTATAATTTTCACGGATTGAGAGTCATGTCCACTAATTCACTAGTTTATATTAGCTTACGGGGACGTTTTTAATTAATTTAGTAAATTTATTTACACAATGGATACAAAGGTAGAATTTTACTTTTATGATAACATTGTGCATCATTTATTGCATTTACTGTTTTTATTATGGTGATAAATGATTGACCTGATTTTAAACTTTTTATGGTTTTATATGACAAGCTGCTTTAAGACTAAATTAGTCAATTAATGCATCAAATAATTATGCACAGTATTTAAAAGGCAATTTCATATGGTGATGTGTAACTTGATAAAAGCTCTGAACATCCGAGCGAAAGCGCTTGTGTAACTGTGTTTGATTGTGGTTTTTTGTACTACTTCGTGGAATAAAAGGATTGGAAAACTACGAACTACACTCTTGGCTTCTGTTCATCTGCCTGGACTTTTGACTTCCTGGTTTTGAACTTTCCTTTTTGGTTTCTTGACAGTAGAATACTGCTCAATGCTAGGGTCATACCTGCCTGGGCCACATAAACCGAGAGTTCCATCACATCTCTTTTCAGGTAGTCTAAGGCGGTACATCTCAGGTCATTCATGCCCACATAGACAATAGCTGATACTTGTTGTGGAGTGACCTGAGTGCATGTGTTAAGTGTCGGATCCTGGCACCTGATAGACAACTGACTGTCACCTTCTCCTTGTTCATCCTAGAGAGAGGAACATCAGTGTGCCTCACAACTGAGTCTCCTATGATTAGTACATTGGGCAAAGTGTTTTGTCTTAAGGGCTTGGGTTGAGGGGCACACTGTGGTACTGAGGTATGTGTTCTGGGGTTGGTGTTGTGTTGTGGTGGTCGAGTGCTTTTCTGTCTCGGGGGGTCTCTGTTGTTTGGGTAAATTTCTATTGAGAGCCTCTGCGAAGGTGATTGCAATAATAATGATTGCAAATGCAAACAACACATTTACAATGCATGTATATTTGTGACTATAATAATCTGCTGTCACAGTTTCTGAATTTATACATACTAACTCCATGATCACACAATATAGAAAGAAAGGAAAGTCATCATATTATGGGATTCACATTGAAACATCAAAAGGAATTTTGGCAAATGGAAAAAAGAAATGAAAACCGTTCTTCAAAACTACCCTTGATGAACAACTTGTACCCCCTGGACTTATATATACCAACTCCAAGGTCACACAACAGTAGAGAAAGAAGTAAACTCCATTGTCATTGAATCTAATTTCAACAAACAGCACTCACTTATTTTGCATTCACGGGAATTATATTCGACCACACAAATTCCCAAATTATGCTATATTTGTCTTCCTCAACTTCAACTATGGAATAATTTAATGTAATTCACAAATTACTATTTGTAACACAAACACTGAGCTGTGAGTAAACCATCCCATGAGTAAAACAGCTATACTCATACACAGTGGATATAAAAAAGTTTACACACCCCTGTTAAAATGCCAGGTTTTTGCGATATAAAAAAATGAGACCACAATAAATCATTTCAAAACTTTTCCCACCTTTAATGTGACCTATAACCTGTACAATTCAATTGAAAAAACAAATCTGTTAGGGGAAAAAAATATAAAAAATAAAAAACGTACAATACGCTGGTTGCATAAGTGTGCACACCCTTAATACTTTGTTGTGTGTGCACACCTTTAAACTAATACTTTTTTGAAGCACATTTTCATTTAATTACAGCATTCAGTCTTCTTGGGTAGGAGTTTATCAGCATGGCACAGCTTGACTTGGCAATATTTGCCCACTCTTCCTTGCAAAAGTGCTCCAGATCTGTCAGATTGTGAGGGCATCTCTTGTGCACAGCCCTCTTCAGGTCACCCTACAGATTTACTAATGGATTTAGGTCTGGGCTCTGGCTGAGCCATTTCAAAACTTTAATTTTCTTCTGTTGAAGCTATTCGTTTGTTGATTTGGATGTATGCTTGGGATCATTGTCGTGTTGAAAGGTGAAATTCCTATTCATCTTCAGCTTTCTAGCAGACGCCTGAAGATTTTAGGCCAAAAGTGACTGGTATTTGGAACTTTTCATAATTCCCTCCACCTTGACTAAAGGCCCAGCTCCTTCTGAAGAAATGCAACCCCAAAGCATGATACTGCCACAACCATGCTTCACCATGAGGATGGTGTTCTTTTGGTAATAAGTGTTGTTTTTGCGCCAAACATACATTTTGGAATTATGACCAAAAAGTTCAACCTTGGTCTCATCAGACCATAATAAATTTTTCCACGTTTTTGGGAGATGTGGTTTATTGTTTTGCAAATTTTAGCCGCGGCTGGATTGTTTTTCTGTGTAAGAAAGGGCTTCTATCTTGCAACCCTACCCCATAGCCCAGATATATGGAGAATATGGGAGATTGTCGTCACATGTAGTACATAACCAGTACTTGCTAGAAATTCCTGCAGCTTCTTCAGTGTTGCTGTACATCTCTTGGCAGCCTCCCTGACCAGTTTTTGTCTTATCTTTTCATCAATTTTGGAGGGACGTCCAGATCTTTGCAACGTCACTGTTGTCCCATATTTTCTCAACTTTTTGATAACTGTCTTCACTGTGTTCCATGTTATATCCAAAGCTGTGGAAATTTTTTTGTACCCTTCTCCTGACTGATACCTTTCAACAATGAGATCCCTTTGATGCTTTGTAAGCTCTCTGCGAACCATGGCTTTTGCTGTAGCAAGCAACTGCGTAAATGTCAGAAAAATCCTACTAGGACAGCTGAACTTTATTTGGGGTTAATCAGAGTCTCTTTAATCGATGGCAGGTGTGTACCCAAGAAGACTGAATGCTTTAATTAAATCAAAAGGTGCTTCAACAAAGTATTAGTTTTTTCTGTATCTGGTACATATGTTCCTTGATACAATCTCTAAGGGCTCTATCCCTTTTTCCCCACATAGAAACAAAAACATACTGAGCATTGGGCTTGGTAAATAATATGTTCTGAGGCACATGTGGCTGAAATGTTGAATACATATTCCCTGCCTTTGTCAGGATGTAGAAAATTATTACTGTTACTTATATATTTACACATGGAACATCTCCCACATGGATAAGTCTGTCCAACCCTTTTTCTTATATTTCCATTCTTAAAATAGCAAAGTCTTCTCTTTAATGAATGCATATTCTTATGTGAAAAGCTTGGTCTAGGTTCCAGTAAGGAACTAATATGTTTATCTGTCATCAAAATTTCCCACTTCTTCTCAATTACATTTTTATACAACCTCACATCAGTACAATAAAACAAGGGAAATCTTATTTTATTTTCTGCCTTCTTTTTACATATTGTATGTACTGGCATATTATTCCTTTTAGAAAAATATTTTCTAGCTGTTTTTTCCCTCATTTCAACTACCATATCTCTAGTTTTGTTGATCTCATCCTTATGGTAAGCTCTTTCTACAAAATGTTTACTTATCTTTTCAACTTGTTGTTCAAAGTCCCCTGTTCTCACATTAAGCCTCGAGGCTCTAAGTAACCGACTATGTGCTATGCTTTTAAATATATGTGGAAGGTGCATACTTGTTCTGTGTAAAAAACTGTCACAATGACATTCTTTCTTGTATAAATTTGTATATAGCCTTTCTTCCACATATTTTTTATGTTAACATCAAAGAAGTGAACCTCTTCTAATGACATATCCACTGAAAGTTTTAAGTAAGTTGTAGAATTATTAATGTAATCAAAAAAATCTATAAACTGTACCTGTGTCCCTCCCCATAACAAAAAAAGATCATCCACAAACCTACAGTAATACAAAATATGTTGTTTGTATCTCCCTCTTAGAATAAACTCATCTTCCCAAATGGCTAATACAGCATTGGCTTAGCTATTGGCATAAAGTTACTATTGCAGTTATATCTGTCAGTGCAGACATATTTCTTTTTTGAATTTGGCCGTATAAAATAGTTCTTTTGGCCAATAAATGCAGGGCATCTGCTGCGTGGTGGGTTGCAGGGAAAGGTGCCTACCTGTAATTCTCTGGGGCACTAATTTCTTTTATATTTTCTACCCAATGTCTAATGTTTTTTCTTTTATGATAAACGAAGGATGGTTGTGGGCACAGAATCTCACTGATAGATTAGTTTCTCCTAATGATGCTCCAGGTTTCGACCATTTTTTTTTTTTATGACAAGTGAATCCTTGTAATAGATTAGGATCATACGTGGATGGAGCAGTGGTGCAGCAGTAGTGTTATCACTTCACAGTAAGAGGTTCCCTGGTTTGATTCTCAGCTTGCGTGCCTTCTCTGTGGAGTCTGTGTGTGCTCCCTGCATTTGTGTGGATTTCCTCTGCATGCTTTGATTTTCTCCCACATTGCAAAGACATGTGTCTGGAGCATTTCTCCCCAGCCTCCACTGAAAATTGGCTTCATTCCAGGTTGGACTTTCCCAGTTAACAAATGTTAAATAAAATTATTTTATGTTTGTCATTTCAATAACAAAAGAAACAATCATTGGAAGGCAGTTGAAACACTAGGCATAAAACAATTCTTATTTATTCACAAAGGTGTAGAGCTTTTGTCCAAAGACATATGCACAAAGATTTAGTTAGCCATTTCCTTCACTGATATTTGGTTGTGTCCTAGTGAGGGGTTACCAGAGCTAGTCATTATTTTGTTTGATGAGTTTAATGGGTATCATTATGTTAGCCACCAACTTCTCATTCTATTCTGTTTACAGGAGAATCTTGTTGCAATTGATCTAGTTTAGTGAGAAATCAGTCCATCTCTTCAGAAACTCTGACTGCACTTATTCCCTGCAATTTAATGACATTTTTCTTAGTAATTTTGGTGTGCATGCTGTTACTGTGTAGAACTCGATTCAGTCATGTAGGTTTTCTGCACAGGTCATTCTTAACTTCTCCACTTTTTTATCCTTATAGATGGTGATGTCCTGGAATTCCACTTTCTCATAACTATAGTGGGTTAGTGAACTGTAAAATGTCTGTGGAGTTTTCAGTATAGAAGAAGTTATGCAGCTTGTCCAGGGAGCCTTGCCATGTGATAAAGATATCATCAGTAAAACAATAGTAATAACCCATGTAGTGATACAATTTTGAGGAAAAGGTGGTGTTGTCTTCCCATCTTGACAAGGTTATTTGGCTATGCTAGGGGCCATAGGAGCTCCCCTAGCAATCCCCATGTTTGTTTGTACCATTTCTCATTGAAGTGAAAGTAGTTGTTGGTGAGGATGTTATACAGCATATTGTCAAGAGCTTTAATTTCTATTTGATTGGTGATAGTCCTTCAGGCCATATACTCTTTCACAGCATCAATACAGCAGTTATGGGGAAGAGCAGTACATAGGGCTTCCACATCAAATGTGACAAGTATTTTCTCCTGTTGTATTTTTATTTCTTTCTTTGATTTTTTTTCTCCCTAAAACATGCTGTAGGTGGATTGGACACACTAAATTGGCCCTAGGAGTGTATGTGTGCCTTCTGTGGAAGGTTGGGTGCTGGGCTGGCAACTTGACACTGTAAAACTCTACTGCTAATCATGTGTGGATGGTGATCCACTGTGGCGACCCCTAACCGGGAAAAGAAGAAGAAACACTAACCATACGACGCAATACCATATTCATGGGTGACTTTAATTACCTCACTATTAACTGGGAATCCTATATGACACCAAACTTATGTGCACAGAGATACCTGAATTTTGTAAACAGAAACTCCCTGAACCAGACAGTCAATACACCAAGCAGGGGTGCAACCATACCAGAACTGGTCCTCACTAATATGAGAGACTGATGCACACCTCCTACTGTAATGTCATCCCTGGTAAGGTCAGACCACAAAATGGTCTCTTTTGATGTAAAAATAAAACCTGTACCCCCAGCTAAACCTGAAATATTCAGGAACTATTCTAAGGCTAACCACCTGCTATTAAGGGAGAACCTGGCAAAATTTCAAGCCACCATAAACCCTGAGAACACTGTTGCCTATGCAGAACTGTTCAAAGAAACCCTGTACAAGCATGTTAATAGCTGCACAGAGGCATCTGTACCTACCAGGAAGAAGTATAGAACTAACTCAGAAAACAAGCCACCCTGGTGGAATCACAAAATCAATAGGCTATATAACATGAGGAAGAAAATCATGGCAAAAATTAGGAGGTGCAGCACCCAGCAGGATAAAAGCACTCTCATCAAACTAAACAAACAACTCAGAGGGCAAATAAAGTCTACCAAAGCCAAATTTGAGATAAGTTCATATGTTCATAGGTGTTTACTAGGCTAACAACCACAAAGGCTTTTTTTAGCTTAGCCATGCATCCCAAATCTCTGACAAGTTCTGATACCCTTGTAAGTGTAAGCATGGACCTGGGAGATGAACCATTTACAGGTTACCTGTTTGCATTAGAGACATAGCTGCCAAACCAGAGATGAATTTTCAGTTTCCCATCCAATTGTCCATGTTGCACTTGAACTGGGTTAGGGAGGAACTCTGCTTCAAATGGATGAGGAGCATGTTCCATAGACAGGGTAGTCTCTGGGATACATACCTATCACTCCAGCAGATCTTATTTATATCACAGGCAAGGTTTAAGTCTTTAGAATAGGTAATTCTGCTACTGTTTGTTTTGTGGATATGCAGGAGGTCACTCAGAGTGGGGTCTGACAATGCCCTGTATGCCAGGCATCTCCCCTCAAAAGCCTGTAGGAGACAGAATGCAGGGATAGGAACTTGAGGCAGTCTGCATAGGACATATTACTTATGCCCTGTCTTCTTTTATAGAGGAATCTCTGTGGATGTTCCAGTTGTTGGCTATGCCTGGTTAGGTACATACCAATGGGTGCACTGTACTCAATGACAGGTCTGATGAATGCCAAATACAGTGGAACTATGACGTCCTTGGACTTAGATGCCATACCTTTGTTTATAAGTTGTGCAACATAGAATGATTTTCTCACCACCCAGGCCAAGGACAACCACAAAGTATTCTTTAGCTATGTCCACAACCTCAAAGGCAATAAACAATTGTGTGCAGAGGTATTGTAAATGGAGCCACATATACTGAGCAGGAAGATATAGCAAACCTTCTGGCTGATAAATTCAACCCCAACTTTACCCCTCTCTCCTCCTCAGCCTTTTCTCAGGAAATATCATCAAATATAACACCTACTATCACTAGGGAACAGGTCCTTAATGCTCTCTCTAAGACCAAGAACACTGCATCAATGGGCTCAGACAATATCCCAGGATGCCTTCTAAATATCATGAAATATGACCTATCAGGGCCTCTAGAATTACTATTTAACTGTAGCCTCCAAATAGGCTTCATGCCTCATGAATGGAGAAAGGCAACAGTCATTCCTCTGCACAAAGGTGGGCCATCTACAGACCCTGGAAACTATAGCCCCATAAGTCTCACTAGTCTTATGTAAAGCCATGGAAAGAATTATTATGGAGATGATCAATAGAGATATAGTAAACCTCCAGACACTGGACCCAACCCAGTTTGGTTTTGTCAACGGCAGATCATGCCTACTCAACCTGGTGGACTTCTTTGAAAAGGTCACCAAAACAATAGATGAGGGCAGAATCGTTCACACTGCTTACCTTGACCTGGCCAAGGCATTTGATACAATACCCCACTCAGGCATTGTTGACAAACTCAAGAGGTTAGGTACAAACCCATATGTTACCCAGTGGATAGCCAACTGGCTTATAGAGGACCCAGGAAGTTAGATTGGGGAGTCCACCTCTACAAGAGGCCAGTCACAAGTGGATTCCCTCAGGGATCAGTCCTTGGACCGCTCCTTTTTGCCATTTACTTCTCAGAAGTCAAGCCCAATGTCAGTGGTCTCAGGCTGAATACATTTGCAGATGATTGCAAATTAGGACCCATCACTGAATTTCACACTGACACAAATGTTCTCCAGGAGGAGCTGACACAGACAATCAACTGGTGTCAGAGCCATGGACTGAAACTAAATGCCAAGAAATGCATAATTGCATCCTTTGGGAAGTCATTCATCCCTGGTAAATATCATATTGACAACACACCCCTTACAGTTGATGCAGTAGTCAGCGACTTAGGGACACACATAGATAGTAATTTAGCCTTTGACCATCATGTGTCTACAGTGATGAAGAAATCATTCTATGCTGCGCAACTTATAAACACAAGTATGGCATCTAAGTCCAAGGAAGTCATTGTTCCACTGTATTTGGCATTCATCAGACCTATCATTGAGTACAGTGAACCCTTTGGTATGTACCGAACCAGGCATATCCAAAGAATACAGGGCGTAAATAAAATGTCCTTTGCAAACCACTTCAAGGCCCTATCCCTATCCCTCTATTCTGTCTCCTACAGGCTATTCAGGGGAGCTCTATGCCTGGCATACAGGGCATTGTCAGACCCCACTCTGATGGACCTCCTGCATATCCACAAAACAAAGAGCACCAGAATGACCTGTTCTAAAGATGTAAACCTAGCCTGTGATATAAATAGGACCTGCTGGAGAGGTAGGTATGCATCCCAGAGACTACACCATCTATGGAACAGGCTCCCCATCCATGTGAAGCAGAGTTCCCCCCTAACCCAATTCAAGTGCAACTTGGACAATTGAATGGGAAACCAGAAATTCATCCCTGGTTTGGCACCTATGTCTCTAATGGACAGAGGTAACCTGTAAATGGTTTATCTCCCAGGCCCATGCTTACACTTATCAAGGGTATCAGAACTTGTCAGAGATTTGGGATGCATGGCCAGGTTTAAAAAGACCCTTGTGCTAGTTAGCCTAGTAAACACCTATGACCCTATGAACCTATGAAGGAGGGAGCACTCCTAGTGAGTTCTTTAATATTAAATTCCATATAAATAGACAAAGTTTCAGTGGTGAACAACCTACTGCTTTCACTGGGCAATAAGGAAGATTTTCCATATTTTTGTAAGGTTTTGGTATGCCAAAAAAGTGTAGTATCCTAGGATGGGGAACTGTCAGAAAGCTAAACAAATTATCATCTAGAAGTCCCTCTAAGTTATGTTTACCCAGTTTGATGTCAATGACCTTGTAAGCTTTTGTAACTTGGTCAATATCCACTCTCTTGTAGAAATTCTGATTCATTAGCATTTCTTGAATGTTCTGATTGTATTTCTCTGTGTCGTTGATAGAGATTCCAGTCCACCACCCTTGTCTGCTTTTATAATCCTTCTTGTCTGGTCTTCCTTGAGTCATTTTAGAGCTGACAGTTCTTCTTGTGTGAGGTTATTAAATTTCCTCCTGCAAGGTTTAGCTAGAATTCTATGTATATTGTCCTCAACTTTCTCTTCATATGACCAGATAGTAGGATGACGTGAGAGAGTAGAAGATGCTAGATTTCCTCCATTTGTTCTTCATTGCCTGCTGCTCTGTACCTAGATTGTCTTCTCCAAGTTGTCTGTTTCTGTTTTCTGTCTCATATTGCTTCTAAGTGGACTAAAGGTAAGCCCTTTTTCTAGTATTTGAGTTTCTGCATCCATTAATGGTGTCCTTGAATGGTTCCAGATTTTGATCTTGTGTGTATTTGTGGAGGGCTGGTCTGGTCCTGGCTAGTGGTTGTTGTCCTTTTCTGTTTGTATCCTGGAAATCCTATTTTGTCCTGTCTGGTTGACATTTTGTGCTTGGGGCAGGGTTTTTTCTGTAACTCTTTCTCTTGTTGTTTCACTGATTGGGTGTTTGTTGCTGAAACCATACCTGTGATACTCTCCTCTTTTGCTGACTCTGTGTAGTTTTGCCTCATGGCAATGCTCTGCTGATCATTGGAAAATCCTGTTGTGGGTCATAAAAGCCATGTGCTAAGTTTACTCATGTATGAGGAAGAGTAACTCAGATAAGGATGGTAGTTTGTCAGTCTGACTCCTGTTAGGACTAGTTTTTGAATCACCAAAGTCTGCATCATGTTGGGTGCCAGGACTGTTGGAAAGGCAGAAGTCATTGCCTGTTGATATTCTCTCTGTTTGTATTATTTTCTGTGGCTGTAATCATTTTTGTTTCTTGCCAGCTTACTAAGTTTCATGGTTTTGATATTTTGCTCTAATATGACCAGCTTCTCTTTCATGAGTTTCAGTGTTTCTGATACAAAAACATTTTAAAATGAATGTCTAACTTTAGTTTCCAGTTTCATAACAGATGCTTTGATTATGGCTTGTAGCCTTTTACTGTTCTCCAGTATGGTTTCAGTTGTTTCAGTCATGTGTCTTCCAATATATCATACCATTTCTTGTTGACATCAGGATCCAAATTATTCCAAATGTGTCTTTTGTTAATTCTAAGCCCTTTGGGAATTAGTTTATTTTCCACATTAGTGCTTAGGTATGTTTCTTATCTTTCGAGGTTCTTTATTTTTCTCAGCTGTTTCTTCAGTGTCTGTCATGCTTTCCTTATTTCAAGCTGTTCATTTTTGAGGGGGTCCAGAGGTATGATGCTATCATTATATAAATTCCCTTTGAAACTCAGAGATGGGAGTAAGTCAAAGATAGTCTCACAAAGACCTTGGTTATTGCTGGGACCTACAAGAGTGTCATCCATCTTGTTTGCCAAGTTTGATGGATTGCTTTCATTCTGAAAAGAGTTCTGTTGAAAGTCGAGGTGTATAAACCCAATTCAGTAGTCTCGAGCAAGAAAATGCCTCTAATCCCTGCATAGGAAGTCAGTGGGCCATTCCTAATAAATGGAAGTTGACCTGGTTAGAAAGGGGATAACCAGGATGACTGCATAATCAGACAACAAAGCCTAGTACCAATGAAGTGTAGTTTTCCAGCCTTAAGGGTGGTAAACAATTTCCTTAAGGAAAAACAAATCAAAAAAATATATATCTATATATCGATATCTTTCTATCCCTCTCTCTCTTATATATGGGTTCCCTTCACATGCTCGACATTTCATAATATTGAAGACCATATGGACGAGACCATATGATCAACATTCGAAAAGTCGACCATGCAGAACCGACATCTCCGTACAGTGCAGAATGGAAATATTTCTATCTTCCACACTGTAGTACGATCTTGGAGTTGGTATATTTAAGTTCTGGGTGGTGTGGGGGCAGAGCCCCCCATGGGAGGTGCAGGGCGGCATAGCCCCCCCCCTGCTAGCAGCATGAAAGTAAGTTTTTTCTTGTGTTTTTTTTTTATTTTTTATTCTATGGTCGTCATTTTGAATGTCAATCATATGTTCTCGGCCATATGGTCTTCGACATTCTGAAAAGTTGACCATATGAAGTAGAGCCATATATATGTGTGTATATGTATATATATATATATATATATATATATATATATATATATATATATAGATATGTATGTATGTATGTATATATATATATATATATATATATATATATATATATATATATATATATATATATATGAAGACAGATAGATAGATACTGAATCTACAAGATTTGAATAGCATAAAACAAGCAAAAAGAAAAAGTATTGTTGCAAGCAGTGTCAGGGATGCAACAGGTAGCACACTCACCTTTGGTACAGAATGCTGTGTGTTCTATTCCTACACCAGACAGATGTACATTTCTGACACTGCAGTGCAGCATAAGGGGATGCTGCACTCCTAAGTGTGCCATCCTTCAGATGAGATGTTAAACTGAGGCCGCATCTATTTGACTTGGTAGTAGCTCAAGTGGATGTAAAAGATTCCACTGCACTTATTGAAAAGAATAGAGCAAGTTCTCCAATGCCATGGCCAAATTTCTCTAGTGGTATAAATACCATGCTCAGGTTTCCCTTGAAAGGAGACTAGTAGCCTAGTGGGACTAACCTGGTATACAGAGGATGAATTAATAAATTAGGGCGGACAGGCCTCTTGCACGCACCCTACAACTTAATATTGAACTGTAATGGGGAAAGGGTAAATTCCCAGTCCCCAGCATAGAGCAATGTCATACAACCAAATACCAGTGAATTTTCAAACTCTTTGTTGGTATTTCATGCGCTAGAACTATTGGTAGTTTAAGGGCTTGATAGTGACCAGTGTGTGTGTGTGTGTGTGTGTGTGTGTGTGTGTGTGTGTGTGTGTGTGTGTGTGTGTGTGTGTGTGTGTGTGTGTGTGTGTGTAGGATCATAGAATTCTATTAGGCTATCGACCCGGAAGTCATTTCAAGCCAAGCAATTTCATCCCAATGTAATACCATAGATATGCTAGTCTATACCCTGGATTGCATTTAGTAATGACTACCCATATCCAGGAGGGTTGTAGGCACTACCCCCAGTAAGAATTTACAGTGCCTCATCCACTTGTCCAGGTTCCTTTTGAACAGTTTTATAGAGGTACTCTGTTTCACATGAATTAGTAGCCTATTCCAAAGATTTGGCAGTTGCTGGGAAATAAATCTGTCCCTCCAGTATGCCTTATTTAAGTCACAGGCCATATTTAGGTCCCTGGAATGGGTAGTCCCATTTGATTTGCAGATGTGCAAGAAGCTCATCAGGTTTGGGTCTGAGATTGCTCTGTAAGCCATGCATAAGTCCCCCCTACGAAGTCTATATGATACAGAGTACAGTGACAGGGACATTAGTCAGTCTGTGTAAGGCATGTGCTGGAGTCCCTTGATCTTCTTTGTTAGAAACCTCTGAGGTCTCTCTAATTGCTGCAGGTGCTTTGTATGGTACATGCCAAAAGGGGCATTATACTCAGTTATGGGCCTGATTAGTATGGGAGTATAGAGGGGTTATAACTTCCTTTGCTCTTGAGGTAATGCCTTCAAGTGTGCTACATAGAAAACCTTCCTTACTACAGTAGGTGATCAAAGTTAAGATCGCAGTCAACTTGTGATCTAAGATTCCTTACCACTTTGTAGGTACTTATGGTATTGTTGTTTTAATAGTGTGAAGGGAAATTGTTTTTGCAGAAGAGAATGATGATGTATTTCTTTGCATTCAGTCTGAGAAAGTGGCTAAGACATCAGTCGTTGGTTTGTGTAAGACTGTCCTGGAATACTGACATTATTTGGGGATTCAATGATTGCAGCTAGTTTGCAGACATCCGCAAACTTGGTCAGTCACAATCCCTTAGTTTTGGCCTGAACTTCTGAGAAATATATTCCAAAGAGTAGGGGGCCCAGCACTGATCCTTGTTTCACCCCACTTGTGATAAGTCTGTTGGCTGATGTAGAGTCACCCACTTTGATAGTCTGTGTCCAGTTTGTGGGTCAGTTGTCAACTCATCTTACAACAAAGGGGTTTACATTCAGTTTGCTAAGTTTATCAGTAATGCCTGAGTGTGGAATTGTGTCAAAAGATGTTCCCAAGCTGAGGTATGCTGTGTGCACAGATTTGTCCTTGTCAATGGTCCTGGTCACATTTTTGAAGAAATCCACCAGATTCAACAGGCAGGATCTTCCCTTGACAAAGCTGAATTGGGATGGATCCAGGGTTTGGAGGTCACATATGTCTTTATTTATGAGGTCCATAATGATACGCTCCATGCTTTACAGATGAGGATGGTCAGACTTATGGGTCTATGATTACCTGGGTCTGTTGCTAGGCCACCTCTGTGGAGGGGAATAACTGTTGCCATTCTCCATTCCACAGGAACAACACCTGTGGTTAGGCTGTGATTGAAAAGGGTACTTAATGGTAATGCTAGTTCATGTTTTAGCCTGTTTAGAAGAGAGCCTGAGATGCCATCTGGTCCCATAGAGGCTGTGTTGTTTGCCTTGGACAAGGCTTTAATGACTTGCTCTTCCGATATGTATGATGGGGAGAGTGTTTGGGGCATGGTTTGCGATAAGTTTGGAGGGGATAATGGAGTGAATTTTTTACCAAACCTATCTGCTAGCAGGTTTTCTATTTCTGTGAGGTCAGTGTGTGTGATATTGTTAGTCACTAGTTCAGCACATGCTTAGGTCTTAACTTTTAGGCTACATACGTAGCTGTAAAATGCCTTATGGTTATCCTTGGCTGTGCTTGCTAAGTTTTTCTCAAAGGTGCCCTTAGAGGATTTGATATGTTGTCTTATTTGTCTGTTGCGGGTGAGAAGGGTACTTTTCCATAGTTTGGACCTCACCTTTGTTTTCTTGGGCAGCAGCATTTTACACTTCTTGTAAAGTTTGTTGATGCTGGATGTCCACCATGGTGGATTGTTTTTTCTTGGGGCTCTAGCTTTGATTTTTACTGGTACGGCTGAGTTTATACACTTTTGCAAGTGATTGTACAGGGCTTTAGTGTAAGCTTCAGTGTAGTTACCACTTCCAGGTGGGAGTGGGGCTTGGAATGAATTTACACCTTCCCCTAGGAGGGTATAGTTTGCCTTCATGAAGTTTTTTAGTCTGACTTTTCCCTTTGTGAGTTCTGGTGTTAGCTGTAGCTCCAAGGTGACTGATTTGTGGTCCGATTTAACTTATGAGGGTCCAAAAATTGTGGCAGTGCATCTGTTTGCATAACCAGAGAGTTCATGAATATTTGGATTGACTCGAGTTTGGTCAAGTAGGATTCGTGCATGTCATGACCCATGGGGGGGGATCTATAGCTGGCTATGAATTGAATGGTGATCTTACCCACAGTAATCTAAACTTGGAGTAACTCCATGGAGTTGTCCACTCTAACTAGATGGGAGGTGAATTTATCTCTGATACAGACAGAACCACTGCCTTTGGTTCTCACATGCTCGTTTTGCGGTCTGAAGGTGTGGAAAGCATTGTAGCCTTTCAAAGCCTGGGTACACTTTGAGGCCTTGAACCATGTTTCTGTGACTGCACAGGCATCTACATCTTCTAATGACAGAAGTGCTTCCAGGGTGTGCAGTTTTTGTTTTTAGCTCTTAGCGTCTATGTCAGCATTAGAAATCAGAAGACAGTATTTGACACTGGTAGACAAGATAGACAAAGGCATCAGATGTTAAAACACTGTCAGTTATAAGAAGAAAACTAAAGCAATATATAATCAATATATGACTTGCTAATGATCTAAATCTACTAGCTATTAAAGTGAGCTAAAAATATTTAGTGATATAATACTTCTAATGGTCTAGCACTTGCTTAAGCACTACCACTCCATTTCCATAAAACACTGGTGTAATTCAGAATATTATTTTAAATGGCTATTTTCATGTGCTCTCTCTCTCTCTCTCTCTCTCTCTCTCTCTTCTCTCTGTGTTTCTAAGGAGATGAAATCCATGATGTTTGTAATGCTTCACCTCTTCTTACTTCCCCTTTTCAATATGAGGTGTTCCCCTGAGTTTAAAGCTGTATTCCTTTAATAGTCTTTGGTCAGCAAAAACATTTCTATACAATGTAATCAGCTGTATAATCAGAGATGCCTATTATTAGCCTGTCTCTTAAATGCAACATATTCTTTTTGTCTAGAAAATAGACATAAAATCCATTTCAATTTATAAAAAAAAATTACACTAGTAGTAATGCATGACAGGGTGCATGTTATTGGGGAATTAATGCCCGGTCAGGGATGTTGTGAAGTCTGACGCAAGGGGAAAGGTCTTGACAACTACTAGAAAGGCATTATTTTCCCAATAACACACACCCTGGAGGGCATTATTGTGTTTAGAGAATGGCCTGTCTGTCAAATTCTTTTTCTTTTTAGTCACAGTATTTTTTTTATACTTTTCATGTTAAATAGCTCCTCCAACAAATGTTTTAAATTTATTGTAGCATACGTAATTGATGTTGGAGGAAGTATTTTACATCCAAAATATATGTTATGTAAGTATTCATTGTCTATATTCACAGTAGTTACAGCCACTTTAAGTGGCTGTTTCCCATATTATTTCCCATATGTATTATTTGCATGAAGTAAACTGTGTCTCAGGCTTAAATTTTACTTAGTGAGAGGTTATTTGGGGGGAATTATGATGGTGCTCTTTGCATTTAAACCTTTAGTGGCTTTTTTGTGCTGCATCATTTAGATATCTGCTGTGTGCTAGTCACATGACTCTCAGAGTGAACTCTTGCCTGTGTAGAGATCCTAAAGTGAAAGAAAAAACTTTTCTCTTCTCCCTGCTACTATAAATGTGGTCCTCCACCTTTAGTTTTTATACTGTTTGATTTTCCTTCTTTGAGTATTTAACATCTTTGTCAAGCTAGCTCGGTCTGTCCTTACTCTGTAAGCAAATATCAGCTGTGCTGTGGATTCTACTCAAATTTGTCCCATTGGCACCTTAGCAAAGATAAAGTAAGCAAATACACAAACATTTAAGCTACATTTCCAGCTTATCTAGGCAGTTGTGCTAAGCATCTTCCACTTCTACTTTTCTGTTTTAAAGTTATATTAAGTCATGAGAAACTTCCATGGATGATCTTTGCTTAACTCTTCCTTTCAAAATACTTCCATCTCCATAGGTAGATTCCCTTTAGGGTTTTATTTCTCTAGGCTGTTGTACCAGCTGAAAAATTCCTGGTAGTAATTAACCCCATACTCTGGGGAACTACCCTACCCCTTTAAACTGGTGGAACAACGCACACTTTTTTACTGTCATACAGTTATTAGCAGTGCCCCTTTTTTCCAAGATTTCATTTATGAACAACTCATGCATTTGTACCTACCCTGTCTGAGCTCACTGCTAACCACAAGCCTTGACTAACTCCCAAGAAAGTAGGAGGTGTCCTGCTTCAATCCCCTCTCACACCAAATTCCCCAGCCACCCCCTGTATCACCCAATATATTTGCTCTGATCTCCACTCATAGTCACACCACCAAGACATACCTCCTAAAAAGATACCACTATGAAACCACATAACTCTTTTATCTCACCATCATCTTAGTCAGTACTTTAATATTACTGGATGACTTAACTCCCATTTCCAACTTCCTAAACACAACACACATCCAATCAATAAAATGATTATCTTCCACAACCTACCATATCTTATCTCATTCTTCTTTCCTCTTCACCTTCCTCACCCCTACAACCAATACTAACCATCTTCATAAAATATTTACCCAACCAATTATCACATCACTGTGTAAAACCCATACTTTCATAACTTTCACACCAATAAACCACTACCAACAACAACCCTAGTAATCAGATCAAACCAACTCCCCAGCTCACCACTATCAGAAATACTCTTCTGTATAATTACTAAGACTTAGAAACATTTTTCTGTCTCTGCCTAAAAACACCAAAGACCTCCTTCAGACTATCGTCTATTATCTTAATACTCCTTCTAAAGAGTAACATTGACCCCAACCCAGGCCCAAAAGCTCCCTTTCCTCAACATCAGATGTATTCTCTCCTTACTCCGGCCTGTACCCTCCTCAATCACACAGCATCCAAAAGAACCTAGACCACATAAGTGCTATTATTTCCCATTCCCAGCACAGACATTAGAGTAGTCCACAGAATCCTGAGTCAAACAAGACTCCTCCAACTTCCAACACTTTCTGACCTCCTATAAGTATGTCAGTGATGTGAGACCAGGTAAACAATCTGGTGGAGGGTCTCTAATTATGTACAAAAAATAGCCTAGACCCAAAAGCTGTTGCCAAAGTAAACTCTTCCTCAGACTCTGGTCCTAACTGGAGTCTCCTAAAATTTCAAGCTCACAAAGGCAGGCCACTATTAACTGCTACAGCTTATCTACCACCCCCTTCTTCCCTAAATAAATTCAAATCACTCATCACTAGCATGCTTAATAACTATCCCAAATATAATAATATAATCAGTCTAGGTGACTTCAGTCCTAATTATTTCAGCTTTCTTTCATCCAAAATGGGTACTTTACTAGCAGACCTAAGTTTACTTCGATTCATAAAAGAACCAACAAGACCTAACCTCAGGTTCTCCAAACACCCCACACTTGATCTGATTATTACAAAAATACCAGACTCCATCTTCAACATAAACATTCTGCCATCAGCACTAAGTGACCACTGCCCAATCACCTTAATCACTGTTAACCATCCTATAAAATTGACACCAATATTAAAAGTCTTCAGAAACCAGAGTTATACTAATATTGATAAACTCACAACCTTCCTACAATGTGGCTAGCCATGGCCAAGGAGGATGCCCATCCCTGTTGTAGATGGAAGTAGCAGTCCACAGAAATCACAAAAAACTGAAAGGCAAAAAAAAAAAAGAGTCATAAAGACGATACAGTAGACTGAGGATAAGAAAGAAATTCTGTATTGTTACCATGATGCAAGAAGCCCAGAATTTCCAGACAGAAGATATACAAAAAGACTAAGATAGAAATTAGAGGAAAGGAAAAACACTTCCAAAAGAAAAACTGTCAGAAGCTTCAAATAAAAATTTGTGTTCATTAATTAAACAGATTTATGAAAAACATTATATATATCAAGACCTTGATGTGTTTGGAAAAAGAAACATCTGAAGAAGTGCGAAAATATAAAGAAAAAAATTTAGAGACTTTTGAAAGGTATAAAAAAGAAAAATGGACATGGGAAAGAAAGAGATCTGATATGGTGCAATATTTATACAAAGGAGAAAGCCAAATTAATCAACATGAAAAAATACAGCCTCAAAGATATTCAGAGAAATAAAGGCAAAGCCATCCAGATATGGAAAATTTTAAAATATAAAAAAAAAGATCACAAAGAGGGAATGTAGAACAGAAGATTAGTAATATAGACGTTAAAAAAATAGAAGTTGAAGTTATGGAATACTTGCAAAGTGAAGGATTTAGTGTAGAAAGTCTAACACAGGTCATATCACAGCATGATGGAATAAATCCCCAGATTAAGGAGAAACTGAAAGATCAGGAGACATCTGAAGAAGAAATATGGACATGGGAAAGTAAAAGAGATTTAATACAGTGTAATATTTATGCAAAGGAGAAGAGCAGCACCAAAAATATTTGAAGAGAAATACAGGCAAAGGCATCCAGACATAGAAAATTTTACAATACAAAAAATAAGAAAACAAAGAAGAAAAGTAGAAGGGAGGATTAGTAATGGAGAAGTTAAACTAATAGAAACTGAGGTTATGGACTACCTGCAAAGTGAAGGATTTAGTGTAAAAAATCTAACTCAGAAAAAAACACAGCAGGAAAGAGCAATGGATCCCCAAATTAAGGGGAAACCAGTGGAGCCAGAAACATCTGATCAGTTGCCATATAAAGTTACTTTGGATCCTTCCATAGGAAAACAGTACAAATGTTCAGTTGGAGGTGCACAGCAAGAGAAGGAACAGCAAAACTGTGGCAACTCTGATGCAGTCAGCATTGTGGCGTGATAGGTCAGTGAGTTCCCATATGAAAGAGTAATGGATGATGCAGGATGAAATTGAAGATAATGTTGCACAGGAAGATGCTCTGGAACTTTCTATAGAATGTCCACAGGAAATAAAGAACAAAGAAGGTGCCTTCAGTTTAGAAGAAAATTATCTAAGAGAAGAATTCCTTGATTTAATAGAAATGGACAGACATATTAAGACCAATGAAAGAAAAAGACTACAGAAAGTCAGTAAAACCCCAAAATTTGCAAGTTTGATAAAAGAAATGAACGCAGTTAGAACTGCCCATAAAGATTCATGTGGTATAACAGAAGTAAACATGATACATTACTGTGTAGCTAAATTAATAACAGATAAAGTCTTACCACAAAAACACAGGGTAGTAAGGGGAAGGAAGGGGAGACATTGAATGCAATCATGGAAGTAGAGAATAGAAAAAAACTATAAAGCAATTAAGACAAAACTTGTCATTGTTAGAAGAGTATAGAAGAGGGAACAGATTAACAAAAATACTCAGGAAGATGGACATTATAAAAGCAATTTGCAATATCAGAACAGAACAGGATCTATCATACACTATCACAAATAATAAACTAATAATATCAGCACAGGCAAAGAATTTAGAAGATATGCAGATAAATATAAAGGAAAAGTACAAAATAAGTAATTTATTGATGACCCAAAAAGCTTTATAGAGAATTGGGAAGCAAGGCAAAAGGAATTGTAACACCACCATAAAAAAAGAAATAAATATATTTTTGAGAAATATCTATGAAGATCCTGTGGAATAAAGATGCTAAATGGATAGAAGAATTAAAATAAAAAAATAAGTTCAAATGTACAGGATATGAAATGGGATGAAGTAACAGCCAGAGAGACTGAAACACAGTTAAGTAAAGCTCCTAATTGGAAACCCCCAGGCCCAGATGCAGTACCTAACTTCTGGCTAAAAGTATTAACATCTTTACATGAAGATTTAGCCATGAGTAAGAACTATTTATAGGCACACCCAAAAAAGACACCATCCTGGTTAACATGAAAAACAATACTCCTACTTAAGAGTGAATCTGCTAGCTATCCTAAAAACTATAGACCAATAACTTGCCTTCTGACGACATATAAATCATACACTGGAATTGATACTGACAGAGTTTGTAGTCACTTAGAAGAAAATTCAATCATGGCAATAGAACAAAAGGGTAATAAAAGAAAGTTATATGAAACAAAGGCTCAATGGAGATCTGTAAAAAGGGGAAGAATCTAAATATAGCATGGATAGACTACAAAAAAACATTTGACAGTATACACATTCATGGACAAAAGAGTGTTTAAAATGTATAAGATATACTGTACGCTGATCGATTACATTACAGTGACCATGAAACAGTGGCACACCATTTTGCAGTTAAGCCATGATAAAGGACAAATTATTATTCTAGGGATATAAATTCAAAGGGGGATATTCCAGGGTGACTCTCTGTCACCGCTGCTCTTTTGTCTTGCCTTTACCCCATTAAGTTGTCTACTTACCAGATTAGGTCAACGCTACAATTTGACTACCAGAAAAAGACAAGTGTAAAGACTTTCATCTTTTTTGTAGATGATTTAAAACTGTTTAGTTCATCAGATGAGGAATGGAAAGCACAACTGCAAGTGGTCAAAACTTATCAGATGATATAAGAATGTCATTTGGACTTGATAAATGTGCAAAAGCAACCTTTAAAGCAGGAAAACTGCAGCACCAAGAAATCATGAGTTTGGGACAGGAATATAATATCAAAGAACTTGAGCAAGAGGGAGTATATAAATATTTGGAAATTAGTGAAGGATCAACAATAAAACACTAACAAATGTGAATAAAACTCAGTAAGGAATATTTTAGAAGACTGAAATTAATACTGAAAACAGCATTGACATGTAGGAACAAAGTCCAAGCTATAAAACAATTTGCTCTTCCTGTTCTGACTTATAGTTTTGAAGTGATTGGCTGGCCCCAAAAGGTGTTGGTTAGGTTAGACAGAAAAACAAGAAGGATGCTTCATGCTCATCATATAATTTATAAAAATCAGTGCATACCAAGATTGTATATTCCCTGTTCTGAAGGAGGTATGGGCCTCCTTGAAATTGATTACATGTATAGATATAATAATCTAGAAGACAGAATCCGCAAGAAATGCACTATTTTAAAATACACCTTTTAAAACTTTATTCCATAAAGAATAAAGTTTTAAAGGTGTATTTTAAAATAGTGGGTTTCTTACGAATTCTGCCTTCTGGATTATTACTATTTTCTCAGTTTTTGGTTCTTGTTTGTTACATGTATAGATATGCAATTGTGGGACTTCACACATATCTGCTGACCCTAGAAGATCCAAACATAGTGAAAGTTTGAAACATGACGAGAATAAGTCTTAGATGACTTCCCTGCTTAGTTTAACAGAAGCATATCTGCGTCAAGCGAGAATGGAAATAAAACCAGAAGAAAATTTACCCCAGGGATCACTGCAGTGGCTCTGCTGGAGAGAGGCACAGGGAACTAATCTAAGGGGGCAGCAAAAGCCAACACATTCTGGCTAGGCTTACAGATGTCCTCGGGCAGATAGCCTAGTACTTAACTATGAAGATAAAAATCAGGCAGCAACTGAATGTGCCAAAAAAAAGAAAGGAATATAAGATGAAGGATCAGATGAGAAGGCAAGAAATGTGGAAAATACATAAATATAGTTGCAAGTGTAGAAAACTCTTGGAACAACCTCATGTTGATCAAGATCGAATGCAGAAATGGTTAAGGACAGGTAATTTAAACCAAAAGATGAAAGGTTAATACTGGCAGCCCAAGAAAGTGGACTAAATAACATTGTGGTTTACAAAGTCTATTGAACATGTTGGAGAAACAGACAAATGTAGATTTTATAAAATAGAATTGGAAACAGTCGCATATCTTGTCGCTGGCTGTGATACACTAATGGCAGAAGGACTGTATACTGATAGGCATAATAATGTGGCAAGACTGTTGCATTGGGAATTGTTCAAACACTATAATATCGAGGTAGCTGAAAAACACTGGAAACATGAACCACAAATCATCACAGAAAATGACAAAGTGTATATCACAAGGGATAATCCATTATCAACAGTTCAAAAAAAGATATGAGAAAACCAGATATAGTAGCCCATGAAAAGAAGACAAAAGTTGCATTGATCATTGAAGTTGCTACACCCAGTGTTTACAATGTCTTATGTACAGAGACACAAAGTCATAAAATACCAGGATTTGCAGACAGAAACAAGTGTAATGTGGAAGAAGGATAGCCAGACAGTTCTGGTAGTAGTAGGATCAATAGGGTTTATAAAAAACTTACAGTCGTACTTAGATATGTTACTGATACATTTAACTCCATATGACTTGCAGAAGGAGTCATTAGTGGGTACATTGTGGGTGCTGTGAAGAGCACTTCTGGCTAACATCAAAGATTGAAACAATACTAATTTCATGAACTTCAATCGTACTTTGACTGAGGAATGGAGTCCATTCCTGTCATGGTATCAGAAACCCAAAAGACTTGGAGAAATGCCAGAAGTCTAAATCTCAAAATGCATGCACTCGAGGCCCTTCTCAGTATGGAGAACATCGATGTCTGTGCTGTAACTGAAACCTGGTTCAAGGCTCCTGAGAGCACCCCGGCACTATTAGGTTTTACCTCATATCATGCGTTCCGGCCCCAAAACCCGGACCACACCACAAAAGGAGGGGGTGTATCCATATTCATAAAGGATACCCACACCTCCAGGTTGGTGGCAACGCACGAAGCTTTGGAAACCATCCAGGTGCAATTAACCATAGGCAAAACTGCTCTACAAATTGTAGCATGCTACAGGCCACCCTCTCAAACTCAGGAACCCCACACAGCCTTCCTGAAGACACTGGAGGGTATAAATGTATCTCCAAACACCATCATATTGGGTGACTTCAACTACCCGAATATAGACTGGGAACATTACTCAAGCCCTAACTTTCTAGCCCAACAGTTCCTGGAGTTCATAAATTCAAATGCCATGGAACAGCTAGTCACTGTTCCCACGAGAGGAGAAAATATACTAGATCTCATTGTCACAAACATGGGGACAAAATGCTCCACACCGGAAGTATATCCCTCATTGGTGAGATCTGATCATAAACTAATCTCACTGGAAATCCACATCCCCGCCCCACCCCAAACAAAAAAGACCATAGTGAAGAACTTCTCTAAAGCAAACTTCACACTACTCAAGACTGGTGTGGTATCCTTCAAGGCCCCTGAGCAAGAGGAAACCACAACCCAAGCTGCGGAAGCCCTTACAAATGCCTTCTATGATCACCTCCAGGACTGCATGGATCAGGCAATCCCAAATAAAACCAAGACTCTTTCCACAAAGGGCAAATGTCCAGTCTGGTGGACCCCAGCCATTAACAAACTTTACAATAAGAGGAGAAAGCTATTACATGATAGAACAAAATCCATAAAAGGGAAGTCACCCCTGATCATTATTAGTAAAAAAATACGAGCACTCATAAAATCAACTAAGGCCAATTTTGAGAGAAAAATTGCCATGGATTCAAAGGACAATCATAAGGCCTTTTTCAGCTATGTTAGGAACCTGGGTGGAAACTCCCAGATATGCTCAGAATTAGTCCAAAATGATACAAAATCACTGAACCCACAGACATTGCCAACATACTGGCAGACAGGTTCAGTGCAAACTTCACCCCCCTCCCCTAAAGGAGAGATAACTATCCCAGCCGAGTGTAGCCTCCCGGACATCTCAAATGCGCAGGTGAAAGCTGCTCTCTCTAAAGCTAAAAACACAGCATCAATGGGACCGGATGGTGTCCCCGGCTGTGTGCTACACGAGCTAAACGAGGAATTAAACCCGCACATAAGGCAGCTGTTTAATCTCAGCCTTACCACAGGATACGTGCCCAAGGAGTGGCGTAGGCAACTGTGGTCCCACTCCACAAAGGCGGCGCCTCACGGACCCTGGTAATTACCGCCCCATAAGCTTAACAAGTCTAGTCTGCAAAGCTATGGAGAGGATCATAATGGAGCTCATAAACAAAGATATAGGGGACTTGCAGACATTGGACCCGACCCAGTTTGGCTTTGTCAAGGGAAGATCATGCCTTTTGAACTTGGTTGACTTCTTGAAACAGTCACCAAGGCCATTGATGAGGAAAGGCAGTCCATACAGCCTACCTTGACCTTGCAAAGGCTTTCGACACAATACCCCACTCGGGTATTGTAGAAAAACTTACCAGCTTAAATGTATACCCATATGTCACAAGATGGGTTGCAAACTGGCTTAAGGACAGAACCCACAGGGTTAGAGTTGCTGGCGCTGTGTCAGACTCCAAGCCGGCCACAAGTGGTGTCCCACAGGGCTCGGTCCTTGGCCCCCTATTGTTTGGCATCTACTTCTCAGAAGTACAGGCCAACATGGGAGGACTTTGGCTGACAAAGTTTGCAGACGACTGCAAACTGGGCGCCATAGTGGAAAGTGCATTGGACACGGATATCCTTCAGAAGGGACTCACGGAAACAGATAGCTGGTGCCAGAGCCATGGCCTGAAGTTAAACGCCAAAAAATGTATAGTCATACCCTTCGGGAAAAACAAGGTAACCCCAAGCTACCATATAGGTGGCAATCCACTAAGCACAGAAGAGGTTATCAGGGACCTGGGGACCCAGGTTGACAGTGGCCTTTCTTTTGACACTCATGTTGCTAAAGTGGTTAGAAAGACCTTCTACATTGCCCACCTGATCATGAAGGGATTCACATCCAGATCTAGTGAGGTCATTGTTCCCCTGTACTCTTCACTTATCAGACCAATGATCGAGTACAATGCCCCATTCGGGATGTATCTCACCCGACATCTGCAGCAATTGGAGAGACCCCAAAAGTTCCTCACCAAAAGGATAAAAAGACTCCAAAATCTGTCATATGCTGCCAGATTGAAGAAACTCCAGCTCTATTCAGTCGCATACCGTCTGCTCAGAGGTGACATGTGCCTGACATACAAGGCCATGTCCAACCCGGAATTAATGGACATGCTCCACCTCAAAAAATCCAAATCCACCAAAACCACTAGAGCAAGCGACTTAAACCTTAGCACAGATATAAATAGGACATGCTGGAGGGATAGATTTATCACTCAGAGACTCCCTATGCTGTGGAATAAAATCCCGGTCCATGTGAGGCAGAGCACCTCGCTGACTCTGTTCAAGAGAAATCTAGACCTGTGGATGAGAGATCGTAGGTTTACCCCGGGAATCATCTCTGTGTCACTGCTGGACAGAGGCACAACAAACTAATGGGCACAGTATTTTTTCATATAAGGGGTGGCGTAAGCCACAAAAATTTGGGCTAGGCTTATAAATGCCTTAGGGCAGATAGCCTAGTATAAACCTATGAACCTATGAACCTATAAATCAGAAAAAGAAATAAAACTCAGAACCTTTCTCACAGCCTACAAATGAAACCATATATTTTTCTTACATGACCCTAATTCAGCAGCTGTAAACCTAATCAACCTTCTACTCCAGCTGCAAGATAAATTCTTCCCCTTATCCACAGGCTTTATAAAACAATCAAAACTGGGTCTATATCAGTTGAGCGAAAAACCCCTTCACTCGAATACCTAAACATCAAACCCTATACCTCAAACAGCGAAAATCCCGAAGGCACTAAACCGCGAAAAATAAAATATCGAAGTATCATAGTTGGCCAACCCCACCACCCGCTACTTAGTACCTACCCAAACAAAATAAATAAACCACATACATACACTAACCAAACCCTACAGACATACACCCAAACAAAATAAATAATCCATATACATATATTTAACAAAACCCTACTTCCAACACTACACTAAACCCCACATACACAACTATCTATGCACTATCCTTAACACCTCCCTAACCCTAAGGTCCGTAACTACTGCACACTTCCCCTACAGACATGCACCCAAACAAAATAAATAACACACATACATACACTTAAAAAAAAAAACCTACATCTAACACTACACTAAATCTTACATACATTACCTATCTATGCACTTACCTTAACCCAAATCCTAACCCTAAAGTCCTATCTATTGCACACTTACCTTACGGAGCTATACCGCAGATGTCCAACCAAAAAAATCGGCATTTCAGAATTTGCAGTTTTGGACGTTCGAGGTTTACGTACTTTGCGCAATGCGGTTCGACGTATTCGCGTAAAGGGGTTTTCGCTCAACTGATATGGACCCATCAAAACTGAATGGCTATCCACTGAGCTCAAACATCTTTTAACTCTAAGAGATGAAGCATGGTAAAAGTGGAAACAAATCCCCAACAACTGACAACCACACCTCCTTTATAGTCTTACATAACTTAGCCAAGACGTCCATCAGAAGGCACAAAAGAAATCTCCAGACAAACAAATTACCCTCTTAAATTCCCAAAACACTTTTTGAAAATGGTTAGCTTCCTTACAAGAAGAAAATATCTTGATGATACCCTGTCTACAAACACCATTCAGTGTGGTGCAACAAAACTTTCTCCATGAAATTTCCTTAAAGAATTTTGCAATCTCCCATCAATTAACTCCACGCTTCCCACAAATCATGCACTGCTCAGCCTGGCACCATTCATCTACCTCTTTTTTGCTTTGAATGCATACATCCCAAAGAAGTCTCTATTTTACTTGAAAAGATTTCCACTGACATCCACCACCCCTCCCCAGACCTAACAACATAAATCCTGGTTTATATATCACTGCAAGGATCATCTATGTCTTCCTTTCACCTACATTTATAATCTGTGTGCCACACAAAACATCATGCCATAGATTTGGAAAACTGCTCCAATTAAACCCCTGCCACAGCAAACCAACCCAAAAATACCATCCATCCTCCCAGTTTTAGCCCAAAGTCTACAAATTATAGTCTACATTTAACTCTTTATATCAGGCACTACCAACTGCTCTCCTCCAAACAGCATAGATTATAGCCTGGAAAATGTACTGTGATAACTGTTTGGTCCCCAGTTGATGACATCCTGCAAAACTGTGTTAGTGGCCTCCTCACTGGTGCAATTTTTACAGACCTGACAGTGACATTTGACCTCACTGACTACTATATTCTCCAAAACAAACTAAATTAAATTACTGTCAGAACAGATGCCACTCTCTGATTTAAAAACTTCCTAACTGACAGACACTTCAGTTAAAACTGGATCCTCCCAGGGCTTTTTTTGAAATGGTATGCGCCAGTATGGCGTACCGGGACATCTGCTACAAAAGCACCGGATAGAGTGAGTCCACTTAGGCGTAGAATTTAAACTTCCAATGTGTGTATCATAGGATTGTAGGCTGTGGCGGTTGACGGGACTGCGTAATCATGATGTGGGCTGCTGATTAGCCCTGTTACTCTCGCATTCTCTTCCCGCACTTTAGTTGTGAGAAGAGAGTGAGAGGAGAGACAGGTTATGGTGTGTGTGATATCATATTTGTCTGCTTTTTGGGGCTGTTGAGAGGGCCATGCCAACCGGATGCTTTATTTTTTCCTGGCATAATACTACTCTGTGAAACTTAAGGGCCATGGCATTGACTTTTTTTTTTAATATGTTATAAGCTGGCAGGGTTTAACCAGATACTAGGGAGGCAGTGTGTGTGTGTGTGTGTGTGTGTGTGTGTGTGTGTGTGTGTGGGGGTTATTTTCTTTTTTTTTAGTACATTGACTGGCAGCAGGGCAGGGTCAATGAAGAACCATCAACAGAACCACTGTCCAGAAGATTCCTGTGGTCTGTCTGTGTGTTTTTGGGGTTGTTGATAGGCAGGGCCAAACAGATACTTTATTTTTTACCTGGAAGGATCAACCTACTCTATGTGTGAAACTTTTAAGGGCTGTGGCGTTGACTTTTTTTTTTAATATGTTATAAGTTGGCAGGGTTTAACCAGATACTAGGGAGGCAATGTGTTTGGGGGACTGTTGATTTTATTTTTTTAAAACACTGGCTCAACAGAACCAGATGATTCCTGTGGTATGTGTGTTTTTTGGGACTGCTGATTATCAGGCCCACCGAGGTACTTTATTTTGTTCCTAGCAGGGTCAACCAGCTACTAGTACTATGTGAGTTTAAGGGCCATTGTGTTACACTTAAGGAAGAGTGAGTTTGTCACTGTCATTAAGCAGGGGTCATGTTAAAGGTGGTAGTGTCAATACTGATGAGTAAGGGGAAGACAGAACCTGAAAGTGCCATTCATGCTGAGTACGATGCTTTTCGGTGCATGTTGATGACACCACATTCAACTTTCCAACTAACTTTAGCAGAGATTACATTCACGGCACCTCTGCTTTGTAGGCGTATGGCACTCTGTACCTCTTCTTATCAGGACAGAGCACTGTTTTACAGTGTAGAGTCCTTTGATCCATCCATGTGTAATGCACAGCTGTATGGATATAGCTTGCCATGTTTGGGAGGAGATAAGGGGGAGTCAGATGAGGCTGTCCGGATTTTAGTCTATAGGATGGTTTATAGAACAGAAGTAACAATAAATTTTAAGTAAAGGAACTATGAAGCATGTACAACTGTTTTTACTTCTGAGCTGGGCTCAGCATGATTTTTGTGAAAGCATTTATTCTCTAATGAAAATAGTCTGTCTGAAAAGCCATTTCCATGATGAACCAGAGTAATAAACAGCTAAATAGATGCTAGTGGAAATCTCATAGAGCTGATTAAAGTGGTAGTCTGCAGTGCTGACAGGGTAACCCTATGACATTGTTTAGACTACGGCTTCCAACTGTTTTGATTTTCACACTCTCACTTATGAAAGACTAAAATATTTGAACTTGTACAGTGTCTCATATAGAGATTTAAAATTACCTTATTCAGGTACTTGGGGCATTTAGAGGCAACCACCTCTGGGAATGTTTGGGGTTATCAAAAGTGTACTAATTGGTTGTCTGAGATAGTAGCTGATACATGGAACAGACCACCAAGTTACATTAAAGCAAACATTAATGAAGATATTTTTAAGAACAGCCTGAATAGTTATTATAGAAACAACTGTTTTAGTATATTGGCAGGCTAGAAGGCCATTAATGCCCATGCTTAAAATATTTGTATGTATGCATTAATGTTGTGTCTTCCTCCTCAATATAATGTAGTAACTTGCATATTTCCTGATTTGTCTATGTCACAGCTTCTTCTTGTAACATGACTGAGATGGGCAGCAAACATTTCAGCTTTAATCTTGCATATGTGCATATGTACAAGTGGGCCTTAAAATAACATATATTAGTAAGTCTGGGGGAATGTTCATAGTTCATAGTTTAGTACTAGGCTAACTGCCCTTGTGGGCCATTTTTAAGCCTAGCCAATTACCCCAAGAGGTTGGCATAATGGTAACCTGTTTACCTTACAGACATAAGGTGCAGGGTTTGATTCTCACTTGGGGTAATTGGTTAGGCTTAAAAATGGCCCAAAAAAGGCAGTTAGCCTAGTACTAAACTATGAACTATAAAAATTCCCCCAGACTTACTAATATATCATTCCTTGTTATAGCTTTTGCATTCCGGATAACAGCTGAAGGTAAGACAGTTGGCTGTCCTCAACATTTCAAGTAATCTGGTCCAATGGGAATGTTCCAGAAGTGTTCCTAACTAGACATTGGTCTGAAAGGGAAAAATGGATAAATTAAGGCTTGCAAAACTTATTAAAAATGCAGTTTATATTAAGCATATAAATTATTTTTATAGGTTGCATGGTTATAACCTGGTGGGGTTAACCAGATACTAGGGAGGCAGTGTGTTTTGGGGGGAATGCTGGTTTTCTTTTTTTAATACACTGGCAGGGACAACAAGATTCTTGTGGTTTGTGTGTTTTGGGGGGCTATTGGTGACTGCCCTCAGTTCTGGTCTGGAAAGTTTAATCTTTTGTGGTATGTATGTATCACTAATGTAAATGACATTATACATTTAGATATCTACCTGTATTGTATTGTATTTTATTTATTTATTTCAGTTTGTTAACTGGGGTAGAACACTGGTCTGTTTGGGCCATTTTACAGATTTAGCCCAGGAAATTAAAATAAAGTACAGACTACAAAATTGGTACTACAGCATGACAGGAAAGTAACACAATCCATAAACATATAATATAAATTCATTCTGAAATGGTAAAGAGAGGGAAGCAAGGAGATGAGATCTTTTCATTACTAATTTAGCAGAGAGGTAGAGATACAGGTATCAATAGGGAGAATAAAGTATGTGAGAAATTAGTTGTGCCTATCAGCTAACGGTATGTCAGTATGTCAGTTTGGACATGGTAGAAGGGTGGTAGGGCAGAAAGTTGAATATAAAGTGTTTTACATGCTTATTGCCTAGTCCATTAACAATTATTTGTCAGCGTCTCAGAAGGCTGTGTCACATTTTTTAAATCTGTGAAATGTAATTCTTTCTTTGGGGGGATTGGCTGTAGCCTGCAGGCTGTAGATAATTTAATAAAGCAGCATACAGCTGTAACATTATCTAGCTTATTTCTTAAATTTTATCCCCAGTTTCTTTAGCTTCTTCAGCAAAAAGGTGCTATTATGAATGTTCCGAGATCCAACTTTTAAAACAGATGTTTGGAATATTATAAATCATCAAAATAAATATAATTTATGTAAGCAGCTATATAATGGCATTGTGAATAGAGTGCCTAATGTTTACAACTCCTGTACCGTGAAGGTCAGTACTTCTCATTCTGCACGTACAGCAGTGCTACTGATTAGGCTGCATTTGATGACAGTGTGGGTCAGGACTCGTACCTCTCAACCTGTACAATTTTGGTAGAGCACTGATTATATTTAATAGCTTCTTCATTATCAAAGGAGTTTATTGTCCTCTTGTTTTTAGTCAGGAATATACTTCAGTGAGTCACTGTGAATTCTATGCAAATGTATAAGCATGTTGCTAAATACTAGACCGTTTACTAGTTACTTATCTGTGATAGGACACCTTATAAATAAATGACCATGACTGAGTGAGGATGATCCTAATCTCACAGTTTGTAGTGATGCTATTAGGATGGTGTCTACACTGTCTATGCCAAATGTTGCTTGTGCTTCAAGCAGTAATGTTGCAAATGAGCCAGATGGTGCTATGGAGATGGAATCCATACAAAGACTTGCTTCTGCTTCATGTAGTAATGCCATTCATGAGGCTACTGGTGACACAGACTGGCCTGACTGCTGGAATTTGGACCAGAAAAATGACTACTGCAGTAAGTACAGCTGGCTGTTGATTCGCAATAAGAAACTTGAATGTAAAACGTGCCGTAGTGTGGGGGGTCTTGGCGTAGAGAGTAAGGAGGGTCTCAAAATTGCAAAGGAATGGACCAATGACTTGATAACTTCCTTTGGTGAAAGTTGACAGCAACAGTTAACATCCCTGTGAAAAAAAACATTCGACCACAAGGAATCTGTGAGTCACAAAGCTGCCACAAAGCTTCTTGAAAAAGCAGACAGATTCCGGAGCAGATGGTTTTGAAGGCCCAGGCAAAAGAAAAAACTGTCACAATGAACATTTTTGATACTGCCTATAAAGTGGTGAAAGAAAACCAAAGCTTTCATAATTTTGAGTCTGAAATTGATTTACAACAACTAAATGGAGTTGACATGGGATGCATTCTTCATTCTAGTAATGCATACATCAACATCGTTAATCACATAAGCAATGAAATGAGAAAAATTCTTACAAACGATTGTCACATCCAGCAGCAAAATATCATTAATTATTGATGAGTCAATGATGTTGAGCAACAAATCAACACTCATTGTTCATGTTCGTACCTGTCTTGCTGACAGCGAAATGAACTCAGCAGTAAATTTATTTTTGGACTTAACTGAATTGCAAAACACAACATCGGAAGGGATTTTTAATTCTTTGCTTGAGTGCCTTAAATCTCATGGTTTAACAGAGGATTACTTGAAATGTAACTTGGTTTGTGTTGCATGTGATGGTGCAGCCATTATGCTAGAATGTAAAAGTGGTGTTAAGAAGCTAATGACAGACAGGTTTCCATCAGTTATCTTTTGGCACTGTATGAATCACAGATTGGAACTCTCTGCTGGGGATGTAATCAAACAAGTTTTGGGCATTAACAGATTTAAGGCACTCCTTGATAAGCTGTATGTGCTATACCATTCCTCACCAAAAAGTAACAGAGAATTACAGATGTGTGCAAAAGAGCTGGACACTCACATGCTAAAAAGTGGTCGAATTTTAAGCACATGATGGGTGGCATCAAGTTACAGTACCGTGTCTGCAGTTTGGGAAAAGTACAAAGTTCTGGTCAAGCATTTTGAGGAACCCAAACAATGTCCATCATGTGATCGTACAAAGCGGTGTATGTATGAGGGTTTGCAATGAAAAATCACAGCAACAGAGTTTGTGCTAGATCTTGGCCTAATGTGCGACACCCTTCAAGAACTATCAGAACTAAGCTTGGAATTGCAAGATCACAACATCGATTTGTACAAAGCAAAGGAAAAGATACAAAAGCTCGTTCAAGTTTTCAAAGAAAGGCAAATCCAGGTCACTATTAGGAGATGGCTGCAATGGCTGTGCAAAATCTCCAGTTCAGCAGAGTGTTGCTTCACAGCAAGGATTGCAAAAATGATTCTTCAATTGATCCAACTGTGTTTTAAGCATAACTTCATGAATCAATGTCTAGAAGGCTACTTGACTATGACAATGCCACATTTTCTCAACAGGCACGCATATTTGATCAAAAGCAATGACCCAAGGATGTACATAATCATTTAACCTTTGGTGAAAAGGAAATTAGGGGCATCTGTAGAAAACTACAATTATCAGAAAGAGATGCAATTTATGGATTCCATCAGTACCTCATTGAAAAACAATCCAAAAAACTGCAGCCACTATTGCATGTTCTTAGTTGTATTCCAGTTTCATCACGTGAGTAAAAATTTGGCTTTTCGCAAATGAATCTAATTGTTACTACAATGAGAGCCTCATTACTTACAAGAACTGTTTCCTCACTTCTATTCATACGATTGGTTGACCCTCCACTCACACGCTTTGATCGTGCAAGATACGTTAATTCGTGGCTATTACGAGGATGAAGATCAGCCATTGACACTCAAAGCAAAGAATGAATCAGGGAGTCTTCATTTGATAAAAATATGCAAAAAGTTTGGAATTTTCTTTAAAATTCCATCAGCTTAAGGAATATGGACTGATTGTTTTATGGAACTACATAACTTTTTTGTAGGATGTAGAGGTCATTATTAACTTGCAGTTGATATTCTTCAATTTTGGAAATTCTGTAAAGCACAATATTATGCAGTACATATCTGTGACATGATGCCTTCAGTAATCAACAATTAAGTGAGAGCAAGCAGTACTGGGTGTATACTGCTTTAAATTTTCCATGTGACTGGAGCTCTTCACATTTCAGATCATTCACTAGTCATACTGTATGTTACATATCTCCACCTTTTCATCTGAGATTGTCATCATTTGTGCCATTAATTATATGTCTGTCTCCATGTGAATTATTGTGACTCTTTCCTGACAAATATGTGTGCATTCTGCTCCTTACACTCATTCTACCCGCTGTTCGCCACTTTCCAGACAACTATAGAATGAATACAGGCAGCAGAAGCAATCATTTTCCTGTACTCTAAAGTCTTGAGGATGCCCATTCTTAGCATGAAAAAGAGGACATACATCTTAATTTTTTTGATGAAGAATTCTGGAGAAAATAGGTAATGAGACAAAAGCTGAAAATCAGAGAAAAAATTTTAAATATTACTCTAATTCACAAAAATGATTACAACATTGAAGATTATGATCTGGTCTCATACCTCTCAACTGTACAGATTTTCGCAGAATGTGCAGATTTTTGCCTTATATTATTGGTCCATTTTTCATAAAATTGCAGCTTTCTGGCAAATTAGTGGCAAATCATTAAAGACTGAAGTTTGAAAATAATGACAGACATTTGAGTTTCAGATTTCATACCCTTCAGAAAATTCATGCTAATGCAAAACCTGTTATTCTATCAACTATCTAAGTCTGTAAGAGCAATATTTCAAAACTGTCCCTATTTCTCCCACTTTTTTTATGGCTTTGTCCAGATTTCTTACTCTAAGAGGTTGAGAGGTAGACTGGTCTCCAGTCATAACCTCTTTATAATATTTTTCAGACATGGATGTCAAGGGGTGCACCTTGAGAGTACAGCTTAAGAAATGAATCTTGGCATCCAGTATTATCACGAAATTCACATAATGATGAAAGTATAACACTAAATATCTGGGACAGGTCCACGACCATGTAAAGGGGGGATCCAGACCCTCATCCTTCAGTCTCAGTCTGTGAGTTGGCCACAAACATTTCTGTGTTGGCTTTGTTGAGACACTGCCCAGAAATGATATCAAAGCTTTTCAGTAATCCAGGGATCCAGCTATCTCAGTGAGATCCTTTCTTGGGTTCTGCGTAAGGACTAAACAATCATTCATAAGAACATTCCTTACTATCCCAAACATGGATTGCCCATAAATGTACCGAAGGAACCTATTTAGGGTTTATACAGTCAAAAGAAAAAAGAATGAGAAAACTGACATCCCTAACAAGTGCCTTTGTACAAACTAAAGGGAACAGACAATAAACCATTACTTAAAAATATACTTGAGGAGGGGGGGCTTCATTGCAAGATGATCACAGATTGGGAGGCTATCTTCAAAGAACTATCTCTAACCAAGTTGAAAACCTTCTAAAAGTCAACTAAAACCTCCAGAGCAGGCTCAACTATCCCTTGCAGTCTTGACGTAAAGAAGTGCTGTCCTTAAGATATCCTCAATTTTCCAAATTAGTACAAACCCAGCCTGTGTGGGAAAGATACATTTTGACAGAAGAGATTTAATCTGCTGTGCTAGGACTTTAACATATACATAAAGTTTAACATTAATAAGAGAAACCAGGCAATGGTATGCAACCAGTGACCACTAAGGCATCTTCCATGGTTTAGAGATAACCATTATTATGGTAGATGTACTAAAGAAGGTTAATCATCCTGCAAGTTTGGAAAGATCTAAAAATATTCAACAACCCATGGAAAATTTGATACAAGGCTTTTATACAGTTGCCCCTGTGATGCCTGTGCCCTGGCCCAGCAATCAAGGAGCCTCAGTCCTCACCACTAACACCAGAGAGGGCATCTCATATACGAAGAAAGAGTAACAAATACACACAGTAAGGTTCAATTTCCCTTAAGAGCACACAGAGATCATAGTCTGGGGCTGGTCACTCCCTTGCTCTCCAGGTCCTCTAATAAAACTCCCCACTGGCACAGCTATAGGGCCCAGATCTCAGCCAGCTGGGCAAGCTAAAATCTCCAGCACCCTCTCTGTCCAGCCAGTTCTTCGTGTCCCTGCCCAAGTAGCTGACAGACACAAACTTTGAGATAAGAGTTTATATAACCACACAGACACTACTGGGAAAGGCTGGCACAGGTTCTCCAGCTATGCCCCTATTACCCAGACTATACGGTAGTACCGCCTGCCACCACCCAGCTAATATTTATCAGCTACTCAAATGCCATTAAAAGGGTGTCCAATTATTACTGGGCAATATTATTTTCCAGTTGGTAGTATAACTAAACAGTCAAGGCTTATTAGAGTGACATGGTACAATAATTACTATAAATATGAAATGTACTCTAGAGCTTAAATTATCTCTACACAAAACAGCCACAGTTGAAAGGTTTTAAAATATTTAATAATAAATACTAAAAACACAAGACAATACTTTCGACTACACAGTGCTAGTCAATAGTTCAGAGATCACAGATAAATACTTAAAATAATTCAGTAGTACAGTTCTGACATCACAGAAAAACACTTAGTCTTGAGAGCCCATCTGCATTGGCATTGCTAACTCCACTGTGGTGCTGCACAGACATATATGCTTGCAACCCTAGGCACCATCTTAGCAACTTGGCATTTTGCTGGCTGGCTCTGTTTAACCATGTTAGGAGGTTGTGATCTGTCATAACAGTGAATTTACTTTCATACAGATAAGGCTGAAGTTTCTGCAGTGCCCAGACTATGGCTAGACATTCGTTTTCTACAGCTGCATAGCATTCCTCCCTGGGTTGGAGCTTATGACTGAGATAAACCACTGGGTGCTCTTCTCCCCCTGAAGAAACTTGGCTAAGTACAGCCCCCACCCCATGGTTTGAAGCATCCACCTGCACAACAAATATTTTGCTGTAATCTGGACTGGCTAACACAAGGGGTCCTCCCAAAGCTTCTTTAAGACTCTGGAATGCCTGCTGTCATGCTGGGGTCCACACTACCTTATCTGGCCTGTTCTTTCTTGTCAGGCCACAAGCTTCACCGCAAGGCATACCATCTATCACCTTGCACACCTCCCCTTGAGAAATTGTAGAGAGAACTCTACTCCACATTTCCAGTGACAATTTAAGAGGGTTCACTTTGTCAAAGAATTCACTCATCTTACTCTCCTAATCATCAAGCAAAGGACTTCTAAGTAAAGTTGCTCATAGAAGTGATGGGACTCTGCATTAATTCATATTTCTCCAGTGAGCATTACCTGTTTGCCAGTCACCCTAACCCCTGCTATGGATATCTGTTGCTTGTAAGCCTTGACCTTTTGTCCAGAAACTTACCAGGCCTTTCACCATCAGTTTAGGCCCTCATTTCAGTTGTTTCTAAATACAGCTGTGGGATTTTTGCAGTACAGTACATGTACACTTGACGATTTATCAATTTCAAATTTTAACCCATTATGTGATATATTGAATATTGAGATATTTCATTTGGAACCCCATGAATAAAGGATATAACAGGAGCTCTTCAAAACAAAATAACTGTCTGGGACAGGTGGACCCATCAGCACAAGGATAATGCAGGACTGCAGGTAAATTTTAAGATTACTGTCCACTATCATACTTAATAATTTGCTGTGAGAAGTGACTTCAATTGTTGCATTATTAACAGAGAAGGTTTTATTTACTTTTTCATGAAAGAGGATTTGTAGAAAAAAGTATTTGGGGGGGGGTCAGTACAGGGCAGGGTTGAGACTGGGCGGGGTGGGGGTTGACCCAAATGATGCAACATATGCATACCACCACCTTTTTGCTTACAAAAAAAGCCCTGGATCCTCCCTATTAGAATCTGCACCTGTTACCAAAGGTGTACCACAAGGATCCATTCTTGCATCTTCCTCTTCTCCTTATTTATTTAACCAACTTCCTTGTGACCTCCTACCTCTCCCAATTATTCTTTATGCTGATGACATGGTCATTTACTGATCAGGTTACTCTAGCACTAACATTCAATGCCAACTCAAGTTGGACATACATAAGCTCCATCAAAGGCTGATAAACCATAAACTATTTCTCAATCCCACCCTGACCAAAAATATGTTTTTTGGAACTCCAGAGAAAATTCACCTGACTCTTTAACAATCTTTGGCTTACTAACCATTCCATAGAGACACCCTCCGTCTTCAGCTATCTAGGATTATGGCTTGATCAGCCCACATTGACAAAGTGAGAAGCAAAATAAAATATATCCTCTTTTAAACCAAAAAGATCTCCCCTTTCTATCCCAAGTAGCCACAGCATTCATTGACAAAGAGGTTCTCCTTTCTCAACCTGAATATGGGCCTCTAATTTTTTTCTTCTTCCTCCAAGAAAAACAGTGACACACTTCAGAATATCTCTAACAGCATCTTCCAATTCTTTACAAACTTACTTCACTGTCAGCATCATTGAATCACCCTAGAAAAAGTCAAATGTCTATCCATAAAACCAAGATCTAACCTACATTTAGGATCCCAATTCTACAAATTACATCAGCTCCACACATTTGCTCCCCTGGCAGCTAGACTTCATGAAAAAAAAAATCCTTATACAATCTCAGGCACTACTCACAAACCATACCAACTCTCATTACCACTGGAATCAAACTTCACAGCACTGTACATGCTTGTTCCTGTCAGGCACCTACTCTTTGGCAAGTGGTCTCCATTGACATAAAGGAAATCAACACTTATTACAAATTCAGAATGCAACTCATAAAGAACTTCTTCATCCAAGCTAAATGCTCCTGTTTCAACACAGGACATATCACTTAGCCTATCTCCTTTCCTTGTCTTAAAGTCTTTTCTTCTATCTCATGATTTCCTGAAGAATGACCCACTTTAGAAACTAATGTATATATTGCACATTACACTCTGCTTGATTGCACATTGCAGTGTGCTTGTCTACTAAAATGTATATATACATTTTTTCTATATAGTCAGTCTGAACTACTTTGCTATTGCTAACATTTCTGTATTTTTTGTTTGTAAAATCTTTTTTTTTTTTTTATCTGGGCTGAGCCTTAAATTGCTTTATCTATCTATCTATCTATCTATCTATCTATCTATCTATCTATCTATCTATCTATCTATCTATCTATCTATCAGCACCAACTGTCAAACATTTAATGTGAAATCCAAAACACCAGCAAGCAAACCATCTTTAATTCCAACTAAGTAGAAATTCTTAAGTGCTGACATCGAAGCAAGCAGGAAACTGGAATAAATATATTATACATTCAGCTTGTTAGTTAATTCATAAACTTCATATACTGCATAGCTAATCATCACTAATCACTATTTTAACATATAAATACATATACACAGTAATATGTAAAACCACTTTATATGTGAATAAATATTCAGAAATAAAAACCAAAAAAAACCTTGGCCAGCTAACTGACACACAGACAAAAAACAATAAAGCACCAAAAAAGGGAAACAATCAATAGTCATGAGTAATGGAAAGGCCAAAGTCTTATCATCACCATCTGACATTTTTCTGTAACAATAAACCCTTTCAAAATAATACGTGGAAACTTATTTTGACTTGGTAAAAGAATAGATCAACTAAAGGCTATTCTTGTTGCTAAAACAGCTGTTTAATGTAGTCAACTTCTTTTAAAAAAATGCTGTTATCACTAGTCAAGTGGCTAGCTCTAAAGATTTGGCCTCTAAAAATATTTAACTTCATAAATTTTGGATGGCTACTCCAAAAATGAAGATAATTATTTCTAAAGTTGTTTTTTCTACAAACTGAACTATTAAAAAGTTTCTTTTTCAAGGTCTAAACCATTGGTTACATCTAGAAAATTAACTCTGTTACCCATACTGCTTAGGGCGAAATTTAACCATGAAACAGTATTATTAATTTGAAAAACAAATTCTAAAGTTTTTTTGCATTGACATTCCAAATGATGAACAAATCATCAATGTAATGCCGATAATAACTAACATAAGAAAATAAAGGTAAATTAATCAAAATATTAACTTCCCACCAAAAAAGTACTAGGTTGACAAAGGCGGGTGCAACTTTTGCTGCCATAGCCACACCCAAAAACCTGCTGGTAAGTGGCTTTCTGAAATTGGAAAAAGTTGTTCTTTAACACTATTTCTAGTAAAGTTACTAAGTTTACATCGATGTTATTCAATCCACAGATGTTGGTAAGATAATTCTTTACATACTCAGTTCCTTCGGTATGATCTATGCTGGTATACAAAGTGCTAACATCAATAGTAGTAGGTCTATATCATATGTTCGAGGGTTTATAACTTTGAACGTTTAAATATCAAATTTAAATGTTCGAAATTATAAAACTTCGAACATATGTGAAATAAAATAAACCCCCAAAACTAAGGGCTGTAAGCAGGGGGGAAAGCCCCCGTGCACCCCCCACCCCCTGCTCTTTAAATATACCAACTCCGAGACCACACTATAGTGCAGTAAGGGAAATCTTCCCTTTACCGCACTATAGTGTGGTCTCGGAGTTGGTATATTTAAAGATCAGGGGTGTGGGTGGTGCAGGGAGGCTTGCCTCCTTCCTACACTACTCAGGTAAGCTCCGTTTGTTTGTTTTTTTGTTTGTTTTTTTATTATATGTTCGATGTTTGAAACTTCGAATATTTAAATTCGATTATTTAATATTCAGAGTTTTCAAACTTCGAACATATATTATAGACCCAATAGTAGCCACTTAAGAAAAATACTCAGAAATGTATAGTTTAAATCCAAGTCACTCTTCTAAACAAAGAATGGCAGCCTCTAGTGAATGAATGTTATCATTACAAGATATACACCATTTTAAATCCTGTTAACGCATAAAAAAGCAGACTTTTTTTGTTTGTAATAAACTCATTTAAACCAACATCCTGGGTGAGATCAAGGTTGAGAATCCATCTTTCCCCCTAGAATGCACAATATATTATATGCCTACTTTGTTAGGAGAAGTGGCCATCACTCTGTCAATCTGTATAAACTTAAACATAGCACAATTATGCTGTAACTTATGTTGAACTAATGCACCGCATTGCCTAGTATATTTAAGATCACTTATTGAAAATAAAATATTTGTTAAAAAGGATCTGAGGTTTCCCTTGCATAGAAGGCCCCACAGTTGCAAATCCCAAGGTAAATAATCAATCCAGTCTGTGCTGCTGGTAATACGTCCTTTGACGTCAAAAAAGCTATGAGCATTTTTTTACTAGAAAATAAATAGCACAATTGCTACAAGGGTAACTTGTTGTCCATTTTGTCAACCCCACATACTCCATTAAAAAGCAAAGCAGAATATTACTGCTATCAACAAGAAATAATTTGATGTCTGCAAGATCAAATAAGCACATTTTACAGTATATCTGAACCCTTCTTGCCCTTGGTTCAAAACCATGAAAATTATTATAAGACGTTATGTGTGCCATTTAGGTAATCACACAGTTGAAATGATCTCAACAGTAACACTACCATTCACATGTACTTGTAAATCAAGTGCTATGTCACGTCTGCTCTGGTAAAAATTAAAAAAAAGTTAGTAAGGATTCAGACCTCAAAGTCAAAGACAATTTAAAAGTTTATCCAATTTGTATACTCCTGCACTATAAGATACCACAATTTTATCTAGAGAAAAATACCAAAATTCATGAAGTTCTGTAGTGTTTCCTCATTGTGTGTATCTGGAAGTTGGACGATAGATACAGACTTTTGTCCTTTCAGTCTTGGATTGTCTCTATTTGTACTGTGTAAAGCTACCCTTAAAATCATATGCTGTGTTGTATTCTGAGTCAAACAATATCATACCTTATTCACTGTCTTTTAGATGCCATAAAATGTATCTGTGTGAAAATAGGTTAATTCATTAGTGTCCAGACATCTCTGCTTCTCTAGAAATTAATGAAGCATACACATATCCCCTCTTTTTTTATTCTGTTGAGAAAAAAATAAAGAAAACATATGTGGACATAATTTTATTTCACAAGACAGTCTTTTTCTCTCATTCTTTTGAGATCACATTTCTGTAATGGTCTACTTTTCTGAAGGCCAACCTCAGATTTCAAAAATCAGATTGTTGATTTATCCAGATTGTGGCTCAAATAAATTCATAGCAGATATGATCAAGACGTTGAGTTAGGGTATAAATGGCTTCTGAAGGTATTCATAGCAATATAGGGAGAATGGCATATCCCAGATGACTAGAGAATATGTATTCTAGTGCTAGTGCACAAAAGGAAGGGGGAAAGTCACAAATGTTAGTATTATGTGAGTATCAAACTCCTGTCACACTGCATGAAAGTGTTGGAGATGGTGATTGATAAACCGATGTCCCAAGTAGTCAAAAATAAGAGGGGAGATGAGCAATCTGGTTTCAGTTCAGGATGTAGCATGACTGACCCAATGTTTGCAGTGAGGCAGTTAGTGGAGCAGAGGCTGGAAATCAGGAAAGTCCAACTGACCATTCCTATACTTGGAGAATACATATGACACAATCCCAAAATCAAGCAGATTTGGACAAGACTGCAATGGTTTCAAGTCCCTGAAGTATTGGTAGAATTAGTCCAGCCTATGCACAAGAAATAAATGAACCAAGTGACACACAGTGTTTAGACTCACACAGGGTTTCCCAGTGGGAGTTTTTGTGCATGAGGTTTAATTCTGAGACCACTGCCATTTATACTTGTGATGGACTATTTAAACAAATGGGTCAGAGGGAACACAGCAATAAAAGGCTGTATGTAGACAATGTCACAGTTTAAGCAAACTTTGAACAGTAACTTTACACATGATAGGGAATGAAATTCAAAACTGAAGGCACGGGGAATACAACTGACTACAGACACAGCTATCATGTTGGCAGAAAATTGAGACAGAAGGAAAATAGCAAAACAGCTTAATAACATCACATATTAGGAAAGGGTAATTGAGGAGAAAGAAAATCTGAATGAGGAGGTTGAATCAGAGGAGCCACAGCCAACTGGGACAGACTGACAGGTGTAGTGTGTAACAGAAGAATACAGAAGAGGCTGGAAAGTATGATGTATTAAACAGTCGCATGACCAGTACTTCTGTAAGGTACAGAAACTTGGACTTTGAAGGCAGAACAGTTACAGAAGCTAGAGATAATGGAGATGAAGTGCCTGAGACAAGTCACATGACAGATGCACACTGTGAGACAAATTAAGAAATTATGACATCATAGCAAAAGCCAAAGTAGCACTAATTGCAAGAAGGTCAAATAGAACAAATTACATTGGTTCAGGTACATGTACAAAAAAGCAGAAGATGATTTGGTGAAGAGGACTTGGGAGACACAGGAAGATGGTAGGAAGAAATGAGGATGTCAGGACAAGGGTCAATTGACTACTAACATGAGGAAAGACCTGAAACAGTCAAGCAACACTGTCAAAGAAGGTAGGAGAGTGTTAGGGGAGATGTCAACAATGATATGATGTTCTAACCTCATGTAGAAAAAAATGAGAAATAATGGGTTGACGATGACGAGTCAGAAACAATTAGTACAATGCACAGCATTGCATAGTGAGGCAAGTGGCAATCCACAAGACAAAATTCAGAGAAATAGATAATGAGGTTGTCCTACCCAGGAAAGTGTGCAGTCAGCATTATATGCAAATGAACATATAACAACATGGAAATGAGTAACATTATGGTAGTGACACCAACTGAGAATGCAAATGAGAATAAACAACAGGGTGCAGAGATTCAGAAAAGTATACAAACTGCACATTGAATCATTTGGGTAACACATATATGCAGTATCCTTTCTTGGTGAACAGATAGAGAAAGAGTGAGTGTGTGTGTGTGTGTGTGTGTGTGTGTGTGTGTGTGTGTGTGTGTGTGTGTGTGTGTGTGTGTGTGTGCGTGTGTGTGCGTGTGTGTGTGTGTGTGTGTGTGTGTGTGTGTTTGCATGTGTTAAGATGGCTGAACAGCATCAACGTTAACTGTACAGCAGATATTAGGGGCCATTCTCTCAGCCAGTGTTCACAATGGTGTGTGTCATTATACTTTGTTTTGCAGACAGATCCACCTACACCTAATATGCCATCAACTCCACAGCAGGGACATAGTTGACTACTATCACATGGACAAAGACACTATATGTGAGCTTGTAGACATGTGCCATCCTTAAACAGAATCCCATTGGATAAATAGAATACCAGTCCCTGCTGGCACCAAGGTGTATATATAGCATTGAACAGCATTGTTTTGTGAAGCTTCCATTAACCATTGGGGAAAAGTGGGTGTGTCATTAACATGCATCTCACAAATATTCCAACATTTTCTTGATGTCATGCTGCAGCATGTGGGGGAGCAGATGTGGTTCATATAGACTTCAGAAGAGCTAAGCACCACTATGTGGGCAGTCTGTGAAATAACCCATTTCCCTGAGGTTATACAGACCATTGACTACACTCATATTGCTGTCAAGGCCCTGTCTGGTCCACATGGGTACCAGTATGTCAATCAAGTTAGTATACACTCCATCAGTTTCCACATAGTGTGCAGTGCACAGGGTTTTATATATGTTTCTTTCTGCAATATAGGCATTTCACATGATTTCCACTCTTGGCGCAGATCTGATCATTAACAGTGATTTGTGCAATGTGATTTTCCAGAGGGACATCTTATTCGTGAAGTTGATATATCTTGGAACTATTGTTTATGATACCAATACTGTGCCCAAATAACATGACTGAGACATTGTACAACTCTGCACTGTTGCAAACCCTCAATACTGTCAAGCATGTATTTGGATTACTGAAGGCCAACTTCTGTTCCCTAGATTCCTCTGGTGATATGCTAAACTAATCTAAAGAGATGTACAGCGATATATTGATTGTGTGTGCAGTGCTGCACAACATGCTGGTACACAGACAACTAGAGAAGGGGACTGTCATCAGAGGATGAGATAGACCAAAAATGGCAATGGAGAATATGCCAACTGAGGAGATATAGAAGAAACCATCTGCATGGGAAGCCCAAGTGAGACTGAAGAAGATGCATTACACTGCAGCATTGGGAAAGAAGCAATGTCTGGTCAAAACAATAGGTCAGAATAGGCCCAACAAAAATTAAAACTGCCACATACTATACTACACCCAGGCTATGCAGTACAGTGATTTGATTGGCAATGATGTGCATCAGACATAACCTAAACCTTGTAACATAGAGGCAATGAAAGGACACAACTGGAAACATTTAAGCAGGTGGGGTGGGACACAATGACAGAAATCAACAATGGCTATACTGGTGGAAGTGGAGATGGAATGAGGATGTGAAAGGGATTGTGTTATATTGCTACATGGCCAGGTGATAGAGGGGAGATGGGTATAATGTGCAGTCTGGGAGTGGAGCTTATTGAGGGGGCAGGTGGCCAGATGCTTTTGCACAGTAATGGTGCCAGGAAACATAGCTGCAACAGATGGCATAGTACTGTGAGGGCATAGATGTGACAGATATTGTGGGACTTTTAGTGGGAATACTGAATATTGTGAATGACCTCATCCATGGGGGCATCCCCTCCAAGAAATGGCATTGATGCCAGTACCTGTTAGCGATGATGATGTGGAAATGTTTAACCATGACTTCCTGGCCATATCACATGCATGATTATCATATAGGCTTCATCTCTGAGGGCAACCCATTATGCCACACCAAGCTCAGTAGGTGGTGTTAAGCAGGTGGCCCTATGTGACCACAAGACATCTGCCCTCTGGGATTTACACATAGTGGGGCTAGAGCAGCTGCAGCCATAGTACCATATTGGCCCTGATGCATATTTGTTGATGACTACATGAAGGCAACAGTGGCTGCTAAGTGTCTGTCCAAGAAGCCCAGTAGGTGCTCCAGGCATTGCATGCCCTCAAATATGTCATCTCTCATGCCATGCGATATGTTAATCATCTGTGCCATGGCACTGGTGGAATTTGTCTGTGCCTGGATCACTGACTTGTACATCCATTGATTAATGCTCAGTATGACACATACTTTGGACAATCAGCATAACTCATGACTTTGATGGCCACTAGCGTAATGCTCCCCCCTGCATTTGTCATGCTCCATGGTTGTGCCACTGTCCACTGCTGGTGCATATGCAGATGATAACGGTACTCACTGCATAACATACAATGTAATAAATAAGTCCAATAAAGTTTTGACTGAAAAAAGTGATGCATACTATTTTTTTCATTTTGCCACTGTGATAGTGATTAATTTGTTTTAGCAACATAATTGTGATGACTTTTCTGGGTCTGTGTTGTGGTGACTGTTGGGAATGATCTTGTCTGATTTAAAGTGGATGGTCTGCATGAATATCTGATTTAACAGTACTCATGATTAAAATGCTCATGAATAGGCAGCAGAATGACAGAGTACTTGTAAAGAACCTGTGATTTTTGTATGTCAGTCATGCACATCAGGTTCTGACTTTTCTTTAGTGCTTCATCAGACATGATCATGATTTGTGCAAAATGCTTTTGTTTCTTTCATTGTTGTATATTTTAATTTATTTACTTTTATGTTATGTTTTATTATTTTGTTATTAATTTACTTGTTTATTGTGTCTGTACCTATGTTATTGGTAGTGATCAGCAGCTATGAAGAATTACTGGCACCTCTACCAGTGGCTGAAGTGAAGTTCAGTTGCTTGAAGCAAATGACCCTAAGAAGCATAACATCAATCACTGTTCTCTATAGGAAGTCATTGCTGGTACAATTTTTAAGTGTGCACCAGCACTGATTTCCTTCTTTTGGGAGATTTCTCCCTTATTCAGTTTGGTGTGGCCATGAATTTTGTATATATACATTTGGAGAGGGTGCACACTTTGAAAGTGCCACATGCTTGAATGTTATTTAAGTGTATGATCTCAGTCTTGGTATGTGGGGGAATTCTACAGAACACAGTGGTAGGAGGGGTAGGCTATTGAGATCTGTATCTCCATGGATCTAACTTAAGAATGCTCTCTGCAATAGGACTAACACGTGTGCATTCATACTGTCCTCATTGCATGGCTCTTCTAAAAATATGAAGCCCCATGCTTGAAAAAGGATTCCGCCTTTAACTAATGCATATTATGCTTGCTTTATAGTTATGGAGCATGTGTACCAAGTAGCACTCAGTTCTTTCAGGTCAGTCATTCAGTTTGGATGATCTATTAACATCTTTCCATTGAAAAAGTGCTACTATTGACATCTGAGGCCACAGTCAACAGATAATGATTAAAAATCACTGTAAACACTGCCTGTTTTACCTGTGACTGGAGTACAATGTCTGAGGCTGCTTTTCCTGTCCACACTTTGCCTCTGTGATCCAGTGAGGTCAAAGAGAGAATACTGAGGACTGCATCCTAATCTAACTTGATACAGCAAACTGTGAGTTGGTGGGCTCATCAGTGTTCTTGAGTAAGATCTTAAAGGCACATTGTAAGGCCAAAGAGACCAGGCCTGAGGTCTTCAGGCATGGTTTCATTTTAAAGTCCAGTGTGACTGTGATGCCTTCTGCTCAGATGTGACATATAGAAGTCTCCTAGTTTATTATTACATTGCCAACCCCTCTTGATCTTCGTTCACGTTCAGTATCCATTACCCCTATTGCATGATAGCTCCATTGCTGCTCATGCAAATTATTTTCTAGCCCCATCACCTTACCTGAAACTAGGAGGGTTGCCAAGGTGGGATAAGGAAACTGAAGAAGAGTTCAACTCCTCAAAAACTTCAGAAATGAAGAGTTGGAAGTTCTCTTTTTGTAAATAGATAAGGACAATTAAACTCCTTTCCACTTCAGGATGCATTCTTTTGGGAAGCTCTCAGGTTAATGAAATCTGTCTTTTGCATAGTTTTAAGTTCCCTACCATACTCCCCACATCTCCTCAGTGCCTATTTGGGACAGAGTAAGAAACATGGGTTATTACTCCATTTGGAACCAGTCCCAAAGGATGTTGTTTTATGGCCTGGGAGCTCCTTGACATAAGACCTCTACTGTCCTTCTTGTGTTGACCTTGTGATCTAGTGCCAGGGTTACCACCATAGATTTCAAGGATTATACATCTGGCACTGGAATCCATAGCCAATAAATTAAAGATGTCTCTGAATTAAGGAATCTCGGCACAAATATCATGTCACTTGGTGAGGGTAGTTGTCTTTCTTTGCATGCTGTGAGAGAAATAGATGTTGACAAAATGATGCAAAGGAAGTCAAACACAGATTCCTGACAGTAGATAAGGACTAGTTAGCTCTATTAGTCTGCCCAGTCCAATTTCTACTAGATAAGACAGAAAGCTTAATTAAATGAACCATTTATTTACCGTTTATCTCACCCTTCATTAGAACTACATTAGGCATGCCACATATGTTGTTGAATTTTGTTACTGTGGTTGAGTGTACTGCTACTTACTGTTGGTTTTTCCAGATATCCAGTAGTCATTCTATGAAAGTAATTTTTCTTTATGAGTCACCTTAAGCCTCCCACTTAGTGTCTTCAAACTGACTACCCAAAGAAAAAATAGTAGGAGGTTATTTTTTAGCAAATCATAAAATACATAGTTAAATCATTAACAATAAATTGATAATATATTATAGCATGTGAATCATTAGCAATAAATTGATAATATATTATAGCATGCGAATCATTAACAATAAATTGATAATATATTGTAGCATGTGAAATATTCTGTTAGAGTATATTTTTTATTTATTTTTATTTATTTGATATTTGTCTACTGGAAAGGTCCGACTGGGTAGGAAACCCATTTTCAGTGGAGGCCCAGGAAGAAAAACTCCAAAACACAGAAATAAGCGAAGATAATATTTAACAATAAAATGTTAAACAATAGTGGTACAGTAAACAATATTGATAAAATGAAAAAAATATATATATGGTGGGAGGGTGGTCTAATGGTTAAAGTGTGTGCCTTACAAACACAAGGTGCAGGATTTGAGTCTCACAAAGAATAATTGGCTAGGCATAAAATGGCTTGCAAGGGGCAGTTAGCTTAGTACTAATCTATGAACCTAGAAAATATTCTCATTTATGTAGTAACAAGAGGAGAAAGATACAAAGTAAGCATATAATTTGTGCACATATTGTCCAATTTTTGCAGACTTTTATAAGAATGCTTAAGATCTATAGGGTTATCATTGATCTAAATAGACATTGAATTGCATTAGTGGAGTAGACCTTTCTGACGATAGACTACTGTGTAATAATGGTGGTAGGTAAAATTCCTGAACTACACAAAGATATATCAACATTAGATACATAAATATCCTTATACTAAAATTAAAAATGTTGACCACAAAGAAAAATCAATCAGGTAGATTTAAACATGACTTTCCTATTATGAGTAGTTGTTAAAAATGTCAAGTTTCTGAATGGGAGCTAGACTGACACTAGGCAGTTTCGTAGTACCATCAATAATAACTATTGTGACAGCTTATCTGCATACTGTTTTTAGCAACTGTTTTATACTGAACTCAGGAGCATGTTTAACATAAAAAATACCACACTTTAAAATTAACTGATAGGGTATAGGAATTGGCTTTGACTGCCATAACGTGAAATAACTGCTTCAGTGATATGCTTACCAAGTTTAGTCTGCGGAACATTTTGTTTTCTGTCCTGTAAATGCCTGGGACTGTGGCCATGATTTCTTTCACTGTTGGTCACAGTCAGAGTGTTGCCTAGCAGTGTACACAACAACTGTCTATTTTTCTGAGGAGGGCTGGGTGTATGTGAAATCATTGATCTGGATTGTTACAGCTAATGTTTGCTCATGTGAAATAATTTTAAATGCATTAGTGTGTGCACTGTTTTTTTTTTTTTTTTTGTCACATCACACATCTGAAGTTTACTCCAGCAGTAAAATGGATAAAATCAGTGGATACATATGCATTCCTTTGATTAAAGTGACCCACCCCTACTGTCATGTGATCGCAGTTAAGCAGTCATTCATCTGCTTTGGCAGGGGCAGTATCATTGTGTCACTGTGTCATTCATAGCACTGGCCTTTAAAACAATTATAACAGAGGACTAGGAAAAGGAAAATGTACTTATTTTTCACAATAGCGTGTTTTTATATACTAGAAACTATAAAATTTGTAGTAGTGAAACTTTGTACATGCTTAGTTTATGTAGTTAACAAAGTATGTGTTCATAAACTGGTCTGACTTTATGAGGAACATTAAAAACCCACTAGGAGCAAGGCTAAATCTGAGGACCAAAATCACAGTGCTATGGGTAAATTAAGCAGGTGACAGGTGTGGAGGAGGATTTGTTTTTCCTGTTCAGACAGTGAGAGTTCATAGTTATTTTTTGGAGGGGGGTTGCCATCTAAGTCTACAGAGGCAGTATATAGAGTGTGGTATATTAGTAGCCTGTGTTGCTACTGCAAATTACATTATATTGTAGTTTCTTGACAGGGAAAGGGAACAAGTTTATGTAGCTTGCCTTTTCATTTGAATTTGTGTATTTTGTTCATTCCTACCACTCCTTACTCCTTTTTTTCCTTATCCCGTGCCCTGCCCAAATGCCTCATACATTATATCTCCATCATCTTTCCAATAGTCCATTGTATGGTTCTACAGCCTTCTCTGTGAAAAAAAATAGTTTTAAAGATCTAGGGAGTTAGTTAGCCCATACAATCTGCTTCCTATACCTACTCATTCACCTCCATTATTCTTGCTCAGAATGACCCTTTCACAAGTCCCTGAGATGACATTATGTATCAGTGTCATATTCTGCCTGTCTCTTCTATTTTCAAATGAGAACAGTTTTACCTTCTCAAGCCTGTGGTCATATTTCTTCCTGCCATCCCACAGATCTTTCTTGTAGCTTTTGCTCTGAATCCCTGCCAGAGTCTGATGTCTTTTTCATTATATGGCTACCAGAAGTGCAAGCAGTACTGAAGGCTAGGCCAGAATAAGACCTTGTAGAACATAAGTATTATCCTCTTTGTTTCTGGAATCTATCCCTTTCAGGATACACCTAATAATTTCATTTGTGGCAGCCACTTCTCTTTCACTCTGATCTTCATGGTGCAGTCCAGGTATAATCAATGCCTTCCAATTCATTTCTCTGCTCTTTTACCATCAGTTCTACTCCCCAACCTAAATTTTATTCAAGGCTTGCTCTGATCTAAGTGTAGTACTTCAAATTTGTTTACATTGAACCCCAACTCGCACCTTTCTGTCTGTTTGGTTTATCCCTTCCAAATCCTTCACTATATACTATTTTCCCTGTCTTCCAACACTGCATCTGTCTTTGTTACATACTGGACTTTCTTCCATGACATAAATCTGAGACAAACACACTGTAGAATGATGGACCTATATCAGAACTTTGTGTAATCTAAAATGTCACTTTCCTAATTCATGATTGTTCCTCTCACTGCAGCTCATTCTGCCATTCACCTATGCAGCAATCTAGTTCATCAGTCTTGTTTCTACCCATAGCCCCACCCACTTTCATATCAGTCTCTAATGTGGAACTTAGTCAAAGGACTAGGTAAAGTCCCAGTAGACTACACCAACTGGTATTTCTCTGTCAAGTTTACATGTAACCCAATCATAAAAGAGGATAGTTTTGATGGCATGGGTTTGACTAACAGCTCCTTCTGGTCATGAGTCCATGTTAGCCACTCTCCTGGAGATTATTGTCCTGTAGGAATACTGCCAACCCTGCCCCTCAGAAGTCTATCTAAGGCTTTGACTACCATTGTTGTTAGGCTAACAGGCCTGTAGTTCTTCATAGTTTTCTGCTCCTCTACCTTATGCAATGCCTTTCTGCTTTCCAGTCCTGTAATATTTCTGCACTAAACAGTGACCTGTGGAAGACCTCTTTTAGGAGGTCTGCCATAATATTGACCAGTTCTCAGATAACTCTCTGATGCAGCCCATCTGATCCTTGTGCTTCATCCTTTCTAAGAACAGTCAGTTCTCTGTAAACCTCTTCCCTGTCTACCCTGGCATTTGTCCATTGTACCTCCCATTCTGCCCTGCTTGTCCCCCAGCCTGGCACACTCCCCTTGTTTTGTTTTATGAAGTAGCCCATCTGATCTTTATGATTTATTCTTCCTAAAGATAACCTCCCTCCCTCTCTATCCTGGTGTGTGTATTTGTGTGTTCACTGTGGTCTCCAGTCTGCCTTGCTGCTCTCCCAACAAAGCGCTCTCCCTTTGATTTCCTTTGTGAGTACAGATGCAAAGTATTGATTCAGTACCTCAGCTTTTTCCCTGCCTTTGTGATTCCCCTTCCTTTTTTGACCAGCCTGGCCAGTTCTGCCTACCCTTCCTTTTTCCTGGTCTGTACAGAAAAAAAACTTGCTTCACTTCTTGATCCCTTTTGGTAACTCTCTTTCAGTGACAGGCTTTGCTGCCTTTATCAACTTCATGGTATTTGGGTTAGTCTCTTTGTATTGTGTCTTCTTCATCTCCACAGTGCTTGATTCCACTTCTTGACTTACTTAATTGCTATTTTCATATTCCCGTGTTGTGACACTGGTCTTCTCTTTTGGCCAGTTTTTTCTTCCTCATACCTTTCTCAGTATCCCCAAGTACTGCATCCCTTTCTCAATGGCATAGTATGTTTACCTCATCAGTTTGCTCCCTATCTTCTACTAACTGTCTCCCCGAAAACAACATAATCCTCTTTTCTGAAATCCCACACTATCACCTTTGTTTTTTTTTCTCTTACCTGTAGCCTGACTCTAAACCATACAGTGGCATGATTACTGTTTCCTAATAGTGCCATAACCTGGAAGTCCTTACCATCTTCTGCACTCATTAGGACCACTCCCTGAAGTCTATCCTTGAAGCTTGGAATTTCTCATTCATCTCCTGGAAGACTGAGATCCCCCATGAATATTTCCTTCTTACTTCTACCCTCACTCCTTTATTCTCTCCCCCAAGCTTTTATCTTCCTCTTATTGCACATTGACTCTTACCCCTCTTCCTCTACCTTTTAAATGCCAGAGTACTTACGTTCATAGCCGGCCTTAGGCATAGGCCAACTAGGCAGCTGCCTAGAGTGCCGTTCTATCAGGGTCGCTTTTCCAGTATTTATTTGGTGTAGGTAGACCAGGATGGGGGCACTGGGTGGTATGGTAGGGGGCGCCATGGAGCCCTTTTGCCTAGGGCACCAGTTGATCTAAGGCCGGTCCTGCTTACGTTACCTTGTAACCCTGGCTGTATCCTTGCTCCATTTCTGGTGTGGTGTTTCTCTTCTCCTGTAACCTTAAATGTGCTGCTTTTCTCAACAAAGATTTCTATGAAAGCACTTACCTAGTGGACCTTAATAAAGAAGAACTGTTGCTCCAACTGAGTGTGTTTTTTTCACTAGGTTGCTACTCAACCCTAACTCCCTTCAGAAAAATCGGCAATCTAGCACCTCCATGTCCCACCCTTTCATGTAATTATACAGTGCATCTGAGATACCAGCAATGACTATCTTTCTCTTCTGTATCACTGTCTGTATCTGCCTCCCCTATTTGTCTACCAGATTCTTTGTATTTCAGAATAAGACTACTCAGATACTGTCTGAGTCACCCTTGTGTGTTTTTCCATTACGTTTTGGATCATTATTTCTTTCTTTCTTTCTTTCCTTTGTCTATTCGTTACATGCCTGATCACCATTCTGCTTCTGTCACTTTCCCTTCACTCTTCCATTTTAGTATAAAAATATGCTCATTGAGACATATCTCCAATTCAGCAGCACTGTTTCTTCTGGGCTAAGAAAGAGAGATCCTATGCCTTGCAATTGCTATCAAGTAAGAATAAAATGGGGGTGCCTTTGTTGCTACCAAAGTCTGGAAATGGAGGCTATGAAGAATGAAAACAGTGAAATTCCTTCTTTTTCAGCAATCATCAGAGGCTTGCTTCTTTGTTATTTTTAAAGCTAAGAGAAGATGGTTATTGTAGAACAGAGCATGTGTGCTTTATCTTTAAGAAGCATTTCAAGGACTGAACATGCATATAAATATCAAGCACATGGCTTCAGTGCCATTTTGAGAGTGCAGCCAGAGAGTGAACATGTATGAGTGTAATAGCTAGTTTGTATATAAGTTTATCTAACCGCCATTTTGTTGTACAGGCTGAATCAAGAGAAGACCCTGAGTGTTTGAAGTGCAAATTCAGGGAAATGTGTAACCCCCAGACAAATATTACATTAGAGAGGCGTTTGTTTTACACAGGAGATCATAAACCAGGGAAAACTTTTCAGCTTATATTACTGACCTAAAGAACAAAGCTAAAATGTGTCAGTTTGGTAACTTAAAAGACGAGTTGATAAAGGATAGGCTTGTGTGTGGTATTAAGAATGCTGCTGTGAGAAAGATTTTGCTTCATGACAATGATTTAATGCTAAGCAAAGATATTGAGATTTGTCAAATCCATGAAGTTACAGAAAGGTACACAAGTATGCTTGCAAGTGATAAGAGCATGGTTTTGGCAGGCTGTAGAGCAAATGTAGACAGCATGCAACACATGGCAAACAGAAGTAGGCCTACGCACATGGCAGCCACAGCCCTTGTGGGTTCTCTGGGGAAACCACGTAGTTTTCCAGCAAGTTCTAAGAAAGCAGCATGCTTAGTGTAGTATTAGCATAAATCAGCAAAACCCAAATCTAGCTTTATAGTTAACTGTCGCAATTGTGGTGCCAATCATGAGTCTAAAAGACAGAAATGCTTAGCATTTGGTCAGCAATGCCACAGGTGTAAAAAATGGAACCATTTTCAAAAGTTGTGCAAATCAAGTAAACTTCATTCAGTTATAAAGAAGTTTCACTCAGAAAAGCAAGTTGATTATATAGAGAGCTGCAATTCTACTTTCTATGTAGATGGTGCATCAGTAATTGGTGAAATGGTTGATGCAGTGAATTTGCTGGCAAAGAACAAAGTACTTTGTACTATCCAGATCAATGGTAAATCCAACAAGCTCAAAGCAGACACTTGTTCAAAGTGTAATGTTATGTCAGCAGACATGTGCTAAAGTGAGAGCTGGTGAAATAGACTAGTTGAACGTGCAGTACAGAGTGCAAAGCAATTACTTGAAAGGTCAGACGTGACAATACCAATGTCTTTTTTAATTTGCTCAGTCTTAGAAACATACCCAGTGACAATATACTTGGCTCTCCTGCTCAGAGACTTCTATCCAGGCAAACCAGAACAACATTGCCTAATAGTTCCAGTTTGTTGAGGCTTAAAGCTAAGAACAACAGATCCATTAGAGCCCGATTATTCAGAAAGCGTTCTTTCCAGAAGTCCAACTATGATAATTCGAGCAGATTTCTTCGTCCATTTAAAGAAGGAGAAACAGTGATAATACAAACAGTGAAAGGTTTCAAGCAGATTGGTCAAGAAACAGATATATGTACCAAGCTAAGATCCTACTTCCTAGAATCTGAGGGTATGGATACAGGAGAAATCGCAGACATCTTCTTCCTGTACCAGAATCGATATTGTAGCATTGTTCCTGTGATACAGACTCTATATCTCAGATTAATCCAGACAATGTTCCTGTTGCAGAAAGTGTCTTAACTTCTACTTCCATTCCTGATGATGTTCCTGATGTCCCTAAGGTTGAACATACCATAGGGTCAGTCCCAGTTGCTAAATCTGACTCTAAATTTTATGTCACACAATTTGGTCATATTTCCAGGCCTAGTGTGAAATACACAGCAACCTGGACATAATTGTATATATGTATCATGTTCTGTATAATTGCATGACAAAGAATTATTTGTATTGATTGCATGTCAACTGATATTGTCAATATTGCATAACCTATTTCTCAAAGAGGGAGGATATAAAACAGCGTTTGTGCTGTATCTTTAAGTAGCGGTTCAAGGAATTAACGTGCTTATATATATCAAGCAAGTGCTAACTTCAATGCCATTTTGAGAGTGCAGCCAGAGAGTGAGCATGTATGAGTGTAATAGCTAGTTGTATATAAATTTATCTAAGTTAAAGTTATTAAGCCTCAATCCTGATGTGTTTGTACATAATAAAACTGCTTGAACAGAACCCACAAAGTCTCGTCTATTACATCCTGACCAGATGAGTGACAGTTATTATGCATGTTAGTGTAGTAAAAGTCATTGATGCCATCAAGGAGAGTACAGTCGGTAATGTAAGTAAGTGAATTGATAAAGATTTTACAGACGAGTGGGGGTTAAGCTTTAGGGTTCCTATTAGATTTGAAACTCTGTTTACGCGAATATGAAATCATCGACACGTATTGCGTGAAATACATAATAGTCGAACGTGCAAAACTGCAAAATTCAAAATGTCGAAGCGTTTTGGTTGGCCCGTCTGCAGCATAGCTCCATAAGGTAAGTGTGCGATAGTTACGGACCTTAGGGTTAGGGTGCAGGTTAAGGTAAGTGCATAGATAGGTAATGTGTGTAAGATTTAGTGTAGTGTTATAAGTAGGGTTTTGTTAAATGTATTTATGTGTATTATTTATTTTGTTTGGTTATATCTCCGTAGGGGAAGTGTGCTGTATTTACAGACCTTAGGGTTAGGGAGGGGTTAAGGATAGTGCATAGATAGTTGTATTTGTGGGGTTTAGTGTAGGGTTAGAAGTTGAGTTTTGGTGCTTTACTTTAGGTTAGGAGTGGGGTTTGGTTAGTGTATGGATGTGGTTTATTTATTTTGTTTGGGTAGGTAGTATGTAGCGGGTAGTGGGGTAGGCCGACTATGAACGATATTTTAAATTTCACAGTTTAGTGCATTCGGTATTTTCACGGTTAGAGTAATACGTGTCGCTGTTTTGGTATTCAATGTAATGGATTTTCATTGATTTAATATAGACCCTAAGCTTTATTACCATTCTAGTCTGACAATGGAGAATAAGGAGCAGGGGATCTCAGCAACAGTCCTTACCATGTAAGTGTTGTACACTTTGCTGCCACCAAAGTTCTAGAAAAGACATTAATAGAGTAAGGGGTGTTAGTAAAAGCCCTTCCTGTCTTTAGAGGCCTATTGACTCTGCTGCCACCAAAGTGAGGGTAAGAAAGAATTAGAGAGACGTGGTCTAGTGATAGTAAATGCTGTTGCCTTTGCTGCCACCAAGTCTGGGAAAGACGGGATTAGAGTTAAGATTAGTTAGTAATAACTGTTCAGTGGTTGGACGTAAGTGCAATGGGTTTATGTAATGGTTAAGCAGTTCTTTGCTTAAACCAAGGTTTACTAACAAGGGATTACTGAGACCTTTCTTAACCAGTGTTACAGGAGGGGTGGCATGGGAATAATAGTAAGATAATATCAGTAAGAGGAAGGTGAGGACTGCTGCTGCAACTCACAATTTGCAGTGGCTGATATGAGCAATTGATGAAATTCATAGTTATTTAATTAGGAAAGGAAAACTGTTAATGTCCATGAGCAGTAACGAGATCATAGTATTTATTCTGAGAGTTTATGCAGAATTTTGGTGCTGTCTGAGGTGGACAGTTCAATAATCATAAGTGGGGGGATTATATGTGCCTGTTTATACATCAAGATTTTTATAATATGGACGACAGTGTGTTTTGTTAGATGATAATGTGAGGTTACATTGTGGAAGCATTTTATAATGTTGTGGCTGATACAGTAGGAAGACATGTTACTGCAATATTCACAGCTGTAATGGCTATCACATATGGAAGAAGCTAGGGAGTGGGGAGTAAAGCAAAGCCAAAAGTAATGCCAGGGTGGAGCAAAGGGTGCAATTTGTTATGGGGTGCAATAGGCAAATCTGTGTTTTTTTTTTTTTTTTTTTAATTTTTGTTCCTCATGTGTCCTTTATGGAAAAGGAGAACATGAGGGCATTGGGACCTAGCACTCCTCCTTATGGAATGGAGGAGCACAGTATAGGAGAAGAAACTGTTTTTCTCACAGAACCTGAGGGTGTAGGGCATTAGGAGGTGAGTGGTAGGACTAAGGAGGATTGCCAGATTGTTGAAAGACATTTTTTATTGCCTTTATGTAGGACATGAGGGTTAAGGCTTTAGGACCTGGTGAGCAGTGCATATTGGTGAAGTGACTTTTTTATTATTTGTTTGCTCTCAGATTACAATGGGTTAAGGGTTGCCTAGAGCTGAGGGATTCCAGATTGGGGAATGACATGGGGGAATTAAATGAGCCAGCTATGGTTCTGACCAAAGCTGAATGTAGTGAAGCAGAGAAGGCCTTCATCAACAATCATCATCATCAACCCTGTTTTTCCCATTTTTCTACAGGGAGTCATGTGCAGGTTTAACTGTCACCATCTATCTTGATTCCATTCCACTCTTCCACCCTCTTCAACAGTCATGCCTGACTGTCACATATCTTCCTTTATGCAACCTATCCATCTCTTTTTTGAATGCCATTGTATCCTTTTGCCTTCTTCCTTACTTCCAAATCTTCTTCACTAAATCATTCTACTTTCCTGTACATGTACCCAAACACTGTAATGTATTCTTTTTGTTCATCTCAGCAACTGAAGCTACTTTGGTTTCTGTTCTGATGTCCTCATTTCCACAGCTATCCTACAATGTGCATCCTACCACCCATCTCGGCCACTTCCTCTCCATTACGCCAAGCTTCCTTGACATTTTGTCTCACACTAAAGCTGACACTCTGTCCCTGTTAGCTTTGACTTTCTGCTTTCTCATTCAAGCTTTCATTCTCCTCAACCACTCCATCCAGATGCATGAAACTGTCAACCTGTTCCACTCTTTTCCCTTCTGTCTCAATTTTCAATTTATTCTGATTTTCCCCATTTGCTTTTGTAACTACTGTCCAGTGTGTACTTAGCTTCATCCTCTGATCCTTCAGTTTTGCATTTAATTCCCCTATCATTTGCTGAAGTTCCTGTTCAGAATATGCATATAATGCAACACCTCCAACCCTACTGTTGACCTGTCCCCTCCCACCTGTTTGCTAACGTAACCTATCACCATATGAGCAGCAGTGGGCTCTGAGCTAAACCCTGGAACATACCCACTCCCACTGGGAACCCATCTATGAGTCTGAACACTGTTTGACCTTCTGTCATTGGATCCTTGTATATAGCCGGCACCAATTCTATCAGTATTTTTCAAGCCTTTGAACCATCTTAGGGCAGCTCAAATCATCTTTCTTAGGACTTTGTCATATGCTTCCTCCAAGTATAGGAATGTCTAGTTGGACTCTTTCCTCACCTCTAGCAGCTTCAAAACAATCTCTCTCACTGCAAATATCAGGATGGTCATGCTACGTCTTCATTTGAATTTGAACTGATCATCTCCCATCTTACTTTCTACCATTCTGGAGGTTCCAATACAAATAATCAGAAGTTTGTTTTCCTGTCTAACATTTTTAAATACTGGTAAACTATAACTGTTGAAGTTAAAACTGAGCAATTTTCTAAAGAAAGTAATATCTCACTTAGCAAAAACAGAAGTCATAAAGTAGAATTAATGCTGCTTATCAAGGAGCAAGTCCTGCAGTTTCTGTTTTTGTGCCTTTTAAATTATAGTCTAAGCATTAGTCAGGAATAAACTGTCAAAGGGGTAGGTTACTTGCTAAAATACTGGAGGCTTAGCATAACATACTACTTAAGAAGAAGTTCATAGGTTCATAGGTTCATAGGATCATACTAGGCTATCTGCCCTAGGGCATTTATAAGCCTAGCCAGAATGTGTTTGGCTTTCACCACCCATTTTAAATTTATTTTGCTATGCCCTTTTTCGAGGTTAGTATACTGTGCCTCTGTCTAACAGTGACACAGAAGTGATACCCGGGGTAAACCTACGATCTCCCATCCACTCATCAAGATTCCTCTTGAAGAGAGTCAATGAGAGACTCTGCCTAACCTGGACTGGGATTTTATTCCAGAGTGAAGGGAGCCTCTGGGTTATGAATCTGTCCCTCCAGCATGTCCTATTTATTTCAGTGCTGAGGTTCAAGTCTCTCAAGCGCGTAGCTCGATGGGATTTGGATTTTCTGAGGTGCAGCATGTACATTAATTCCGGGTTGGACATGGCTTTATATGTCAGGCACAGATCGCCTCTGAACAGGCGGTATGCCACTGAGTAGAGCTGGAGTTTCTTTAACCGGGCAGCATATGGCATCTGTTTGAGCTCTTTGATCCTCTTGGTGAGGTACTTTTGGGGTCTTTCCAGTTGCTGCAGGTGTCTGGTAAGGTACATCCCAAAAGGGGCATTGTACTCAATTATGGGCCTGATGAGGGATGAGTAAAGAGGCACAATGACGTCCCTGATCTAGATGTGAATCCCTTCATGATTAGGTGGGCTATATAAAATGTTTTTCTAACCACTTTGGCCACGTGGTTGTCAAATGAGAGATTGCTATCAACTTGGGTCCCCAGGTCCCTAATTACTTCTTCTGTACTTAATGGATTACCACCTATGTGGTAATTTGTGAGCACTTTGTTTTTGCCAAAGGGGATGACTATACACTTTTTGGCATTTAGCTTGAGGCCATGGCTCTGGCACCAGTTGTCTGTTTCTATGAGGCCCTTTTGGAGGATGCTTGTGTCGGCTGGAGAGTCGATTATGGCGCCCAGTTTGCAGTCATCTGCGAACTTGGTCAGCCACAGTCCTTCCGTGTTGGCCTGTACCTCCGAGAAATATATACCGAACAAGAGAGGTCCCAGGACTGAGCCTTGTGGGACACCACTTGTAACTGGTTTGGAGTCTGACATGACTCCAGCAATTCTAACCATGTTGGTTCTGTCCTTGAGCCAACTTGCAATCCATCTAGTGACATAGGGGTTTATATTTAAGCTGGTGAGCTTATCTATAATGCCCGAGTGGGGTATTGTATCGAAGGCTTTTGCGAGGTCCAGGTAGGCTGTGTGGACCACCTTCCCCTCGTCAATGGCCTTGGTGACTGTTTCAAAGAAATCAACCAGGTTTAAGAGGCAGGATCTGCCCTTAACAAAGCCGAACTGGGTAGGATCCAGTGTTTGTAGGTCCCCAATATCTTTATTTATGAGGTCCATGATGATCCTTTCCATAGCTTTGCAGACCAAGCTAGTCAGGCTTATGGGGCGATAGTTTCCAGGATCCGTTGAGGCACCACCTTTATGGAGACGGACCACTGTTGCTGTACGCCACTCTTTGGGCACATATCCTGTAGTAAGGCTGAGATTGAACAGTAGTTTTATGTTTGGGTTTAGCTCTTCTTGGAGTTCATGTAGGGCAGCCGGGACACCGTCGGGTCCCATTGATGCTGTGTTTTTTGCTTTGGAGAGGGCGGTTCTTACCTGAGCATCTGAGATGTCAGGGGGGCAGCACTCTGCTGGGATAGATATTTGGCCTTTTGATGGGGAGGGGGGGGGAGAAGTTTGCGCTGAACCTGTCAGCTAGGATGTTGGCAATGTCTGTGGGTTTGGTGTATTTTTTGTCATTTTGGACTAATTCTGAGCATATCTGGGAATTACCACCCAGGTTCCTAACATAACTAAAGAAAGCCTTGTGATTATCCTTAGTCCTTAATCCTTTGGCCTTTTGGTGGGGAGGGGGGGGGAGAAGTTTGCGCTGAACCTGTCAGCTAGGATGTTGACAATGTCTGGGTTTGGTGTATTTTTTGTCATTTTGGACTAATTCTGAGCATATCTGGGAATTACCACCCAGGTTCCTAACATAACTAAAGAAAGCCTTGTGATTATCCTTAGTGTCCTGTGCAATTTTTCTCTCGAAGCTGGCCTTAGACAATTTTATGTGTGCCCGTAGTTTTTTGCTAATACTGATCAGTGATGCCTTCCCTTTTTGGGATTTTGCTCTATCATTTAGTAGCTTCCTCCTTCTATTGTATAGTTTGTTTATGGCTGGGGTCCACCAGACAGGATGTCTGCCTTTGGAGGATTGGGTCTTGGTTTTATTTGGGATCGCATGATCCATGCATTCCTGAAGGTGTTCATAGAATGCATTTATAAAGGATTCTGCGGTCTGGGCCGTATTTTCCACAGGCCCGGGGGCTTTGAAGGATTCCACCTCAGTTTTGAGTAGTGTGAAATTTGCTTTAGAGAAGTTTTTCACTGTGGTTTTCTGGGCAGGGGGTGGGATCGGGATGCGAATATCCAGTGAGATTAGTTTATGGTCTGATCTTACCAGTGAGGGATACACTTCTGGTCTGGAGCATAGAGTCCTCATGTTGGTGATGATCAGGTCCAGTATGTTTTCCCCTCTTGTGGGAGTGGTAACAAGTTGTTCCATAGCATTTGAGTTTATAAATTCTAGCAACCTTTGGGCTAGGGTGTTGGAGCTAGAGTAATGCTCCCAGTCTATGTTTGGGTAGTTGAAGTCGCCCAATATAATGGTGTTTGGAGAGACGTTCATATTTTCCAGTGTTCTCAGGAAGGCTGAGTGGGGTTCCTGGGTTTGGGAGGGTGGTCTGTAGCAGGCTATAAACTGGAAGGCAGTTTTACCCACTGTTAGTTGCACATGGATAGTCTCTGATGCTTAGTGCTTTGCCACTAACCTGGAGGTGTGGGTATCTTTGATGAATATCGATACTCCCCCTCCTTTTGTGGTTCGGTCCAAGTTTTGGGGCCGAAAAGCATGGTATGAGGTATAACCTGGTAGTGCTGGGGTGCTCTCGGGAGCCCTGAACCAGGTTTCTGTTACTGCACAGATATCGATGTTCTCCATGCTAAGGAGAGTTTCGAGTGCGTGCATCTTGAGGTTTAGACTTCTGGCGTTGAGTAGCATTACTCTTAGTTTCTTATCCCTTGTGATACCTATGGAGGTGGGTTTGTTTTTTTGAGCCTTGTCTAAAAAAGGCACTATGGGGGTAGCAAGAGCCTTTGCCAATATCCTATGACAGGTGCAAGCCATCCCTAGCGAAGCATCGTGGCTTGTCGAGCATATCATCCCAAGCTGACAGGCATTGGAGCCCCTTTGAATGACACCAGTACTTAAGCCAATTGTTGAAATTGATCATCTTGTCTTCATACTGTGGCATCATTCTTGGTGAGGGTAAGATTCTACTCAAGGTCAGGGTCATACCGGCCTGGGCTACATGCTCAGAGAGCTCCTTTATGTCTCTTTTCATGTAGTCCAGGGAGGTACGTCTCAGGTCATTCACACCAGCATGGACAATGACTGAGTCATATTTGTACTTGCCTTGGAGTGACCTGAGTGCTTGTGTTATGTGGCGGATCCTAGCGCCCGACAGGCTGCTCACCGTGACCCTCTCCTTGTTCAGCCTGGTGGCGGGGCGTCAGTGTGCCTGACGATAGAGTCACCTATTACAAGTGTATCAGGTGTGTTGTTTAGTCTTAAGGGCTGTGACTGTTCGGCACACTGGCTTTGTGAGATATGTGTTGCATGTGTTTTGTTTTGGGGTAGTGGCTGCTTGGGTGTCTGCTTTGGAGGTCTCTACTGCTTCGGCAGATCTTTATTTAGAGCCTCCAGTATGTTTTGTGTGATTATGTGTTTGGTTTGCTGTCGTGGTAGGTCTATGTGAGACTGGAATTGTAGTGAGTGTGGTTTCCTTCTCCTCCTGACTGGTTATGCCAGTACTGAGTTGAGAGAGCTTAGCCTCCAGTTTGGCTATATGGTTGCATCTCTCACATGTTTTGGAATTTGTTGGGAGGAGGAGAGGGTTGTCTGTGTACATGAGGCAGTTGTAACATTGCCTCAAGATTCACAGATTCACCAGCTGGACCGGAGAGGAGATTGACAACTCACCTTTGGACATGCTAGAATAATATTGGGAATTCCTTAATAATTGAAAACCAGGGCCAGTGGGGAGTGAGGATGTAGTGCTTTTAATTTTTGGTGCTGACTTATATAATTGCTTTAGTGAGCAAGTGCCAGGTAACTTAAGTGCAATGTGTTACAGGTAACTTAAATGCAAAAACAACAAACAGTAACTTTCTTTCAAGTGAAACAAGGAAATAAGTACAGTAAGCAATGCAGATATCACTAGTGATCCACAGAAGCGCTGAGAAGCCGCGTATTAGGTGGAATTAGCGTTCCAGGGAAATAACAAGCGAACAAACAACAAGCATATAAACAAAGCTAGATTCAGCAGGCCTGGATCTAGTCTATGCTACAGCAAACAAGGTGTACCAATTTCAGTAAGATACAGTTCAAATATTCAGGCACCATAAACCTTTAACCAGAAATTCCCAGCTCAGAAGGGCAGAGTCCAGCCTCTTCTCCCACAAGAGTGCAGACCACAAACCTTCTTAATGTAAAATAACTGGCCTGAAGCCCAAGTGCTTAAACCAGAACTAATACACTTTAAGAATAACAGACACTGGGCTCTCAATCAGCAGTTCCCAACTTAGAAGGATGAAAGCTACCTGTCCTGCCACCACAGTGCATGCCACAAACCTTCCTAATGTAAAACAACTGGTCTGAAGCCCAAGTGCTTAATCCAAAAGACTTAGAATGATAGCTACACTTTAATCAAGTTACTATCAAGCAGTAATAAATACAATTGAATACTTTAGAGAATGCCTGGATTAGTGCTCAAGTTACACAAACAAAGCTAGATCCAGCAGGCCCGAATCCAGTCTATGCCACAGCAAACAAGGCGCACCAACTTCAGTAAGAAGCAGTTCAGATATGCATGCACTATAAACCTTTAACCAGAAATTCCCAGCTCAGAAGGGCAGAGTCCAGCCTCTCCTCCCACAAGAGTGCAGACCATGAACCCTCTTAATGTAAAATAACTGGCCTGAAAGCCCAAGTGCTTAAACCAGAATTAATACACTTTTAGAATAACAGACACTGAGCCCTCAAATCAGCAGTTCCCAACCTATAAGGATGTAAGCTACCTGTTCTGCCACTACAGTGCAGACCACAAACCCTCCCAGTGCAAAACAACTGGTCCGAAGCCCAAGTGTTTAAACCAAAAGGCTTAGAATGAGTTACACCAAGCAGTAATAAATACAATTGAGTACTTTTAAGATGATGCAAAAGTAAAAAGTAGGTAGAAACACAAGTACAGTAAAAGCAGATGAAATTTTTTTTTTTTTCTGAATAAGTGCTGAGATCAAAGAAACAGATTTGAGTGCTGAAACTAGAAAACTGGCTAGTTATAAGAAAAAAAACTAAGCTAGAAGGCTTCCCTCCAACACAGAAGGGCTTGGGGGCTCAGAAGCCTACAAATAGTCTATACCACTTAACAGGAAAGGCAGGAAACAAGCTTAATTTTTTTTTTCTGTTTCCCAGATGCTCTCTTTGTACACAGTAGGAGTGCCTGAAATCAGAATATGATCTCACTGCACTCAGTTGAGTGAGCAAATGAGATGGGCTCAGAAGGAGTATCCAAACACAAATTTACAAGAGGGGCAGGCAGTTGCAAGGCCACTAAGATTAACACCAAAACAAAAACAGGGAGGGTGGGTGGGAACTGAAGAGCAGAGTCAAAACTTCCAGTTCAGTTAATATTCCTTCCACACAGTTAAAATTAATTTAAATACTGTATTTTTTTGAAAAAAAAAAGAGCAGATAAAGGTACTTAAATTCTCTTATACGTCCAGTTGAATACAGCAAGTCCTTAGCCAGCCAAAGCTGAGGTTTTTAAGCAGAAAATATTTCACACTGTACCACTTAAATAGGCAAGGACAGGAAATCAAAGAATCTGACTACCCCCACACCTGTAATTACTAGCAAATAACAAAGTTCAGCAAACACTGACTAACTTCCAGTTCAGTTAATATTCCTTCCACACAGTTAAAATCAATTTAAATACTGTATGTTTTTGAAAAAAAAGAGCAGATAAAGGTACTTAAATTCTCTTATACGTCCAGTTGAATACAGCAAGTCCTTAGCTGGCCAAAGCTGAGGTTTTTAAGCAGAAAATATTTCACACTGTACCACTTAAATAGGCAAGGACAGGAAATCAAAGAATGTGACTACCCCCACACCTGTAATTACTAGCAAATAACAAAGTTCAGCAAACACTGACTAACTTCCAGTTCAGTTAATATTCCTTCCACACAGTTAAAATCAATTTAAATACTGTATTTTTGGGAAAAAAAAGAGCAGATAAAGGTACTTAAATTCTCTTATACGTCCAGTTGAATACAGCAAGTCCTTAGCCGTCCAAAGCTGAGGTTTTAAGCAGAAAATATTTCACACTGTACCACTTAAATAGGCAAGGACAGGAAATCAAAGAATGTGACTACCCCCACACCTGTAATTACTAGCAAATAACAAAGTTCAGCAAACACTGACTAACTTCCAGTTCAGTTAATATTCCTTCCACACAGTTAAAATCAATTTAAATACTGTATTTTTTTGAAAAAAAAGAGCAGATAAAGGTACTTAAATTCTCTTATACGTCCAGTTGAATACAGCAAGTCCTTAGCCGGCCAAAGCTGAGGTTTTTAAGCAGAGTAAAAGATAGAAATCAATACAGGGGTAAATGTATGTGTTACATGATATCCACAAGTACCAAAACTGAAGTATTTGCCTTTTAAAATTCCAGGAAATGATTAGGTTTTATCCAGGCTGAGCCTGAAATTTGTTAGTATTGATCAATGCACCACCCTGGTAGACAAATATAAATAAATAAATGTCTCTTCCAATACTGATTGATTTGTGTTTTTTTATTTTGGAGATTCATGGCATATGCAGTATTTTTCACCGGCACAATAATTTAAAGGTGTCAGTTTTCGTCCTCTTGTAGTTTTTCACTGCCCAGCATTTATATCCATATGCAGTTATTGAAAATACAATAGCTGGGACAGGTTGATCTCTCATATACAAAGATACAGTTCTGTATTTGAATGTCTTATCTACATCTTTCATGGCCACTCTAGTAAGGAAATTCAGTGTCAGGATTCCGGGCTGCGTATTATTTCATTACTGATTACTGAATCAAGAAGCCCAAAATTGTTTACTGTTTTTATTTCTTCTCTAGCAAGAAAAAAATGTATTCATTTTTACTAGTCACCAGGATTTTTGTTTTCTTCATGTTAAGGTGCAAGCCCACTTTAAGACTATTTTTTTTTTCTTGATAAACAAGCATTTCGGATTATCTTCACTTTCAGCCTGTTATATAGTATCATTCAGCACAGCAACGATTTCTAATAATTAGTCTGATCCTTACAGCATAGTAGTGCAATCTAATCATTCCACCTTCTTTTAATTTTCTCAGCATCACTTAGAATACATCCTTCAATGATCATTCTATGTCTTTTAACATTCCAGTTAGAGGCTGTAATTTTTATCTTTAGCTCTTGTCATTTAGGAACACTGATCTTGTTCTTTCTCTGGTATTTTTTGTTTCTGTCTCCTTGCATGTATCATTTTAGTACTTCTGTTTTCCTCGTGTTGAGGCATACTGGAAATTTCATTTGAGTTCTAAAACTCAATTTCAAAGAAGGGGAACTCATCCCTATTATAAATGCATCTTTTGTAAGTATACATACAAAAGAAAAATGCCATTATCATCCCGTCTTAAATAACAAATGCTCATCTTCAGTTATTGCTGATTGTGACAGTGAGAATGTGATCTATATAGACTCTTATGAGTGCAAAACTAACAAAAGATTAAAGTTGAGGATTTGTCAGCATTATTCAGATATTGAAAGGAAAAATAAATTAAATGCCCTTTCAAAACACATCATTGATAAGGGTGACAACCACACATTTACGTTTGCTGTTTAGCAGGTACTTAAGCAGAGTTTAAGAGGAGGTAATATGACAGCAATTACTGAAAATGCAAAATAAAGATGGATTTCCAAGTTGACGGCTGATTGATACCCTGAATTAAATGAAGCTGTGTCCTAAAAGACAGTCTTGAATCTAAGACATATTAAAAGATGATCTCTTTTTAAATAATTTTCTTTTTTCTTTTTAAATAAGTTGATGGTCATTTTTGATTGGTGCATCTGTGACATGTGACTTTTTAAATGTACTTATATACTATATGTTAAATGGAATTTTTGTTGAAGCCTGATGAAGCACTTTTGTGTCTGAAACCTTGCTTATTGTCTGTTTTGTTAATTTTATTTGCTTCTTTATTAAATTCTTATATTTCCTGGAGTCTCCCTGAGCCAGATTGTTTTGTGGTTTTGCAATTATTTGTTTCCCTACTCAGTTTGCCTGTTTTAGTGTGTTCAGTTTTTTTTTTTTCGGTTGGCTTACAGGACTCCTTTTTTAGCTATGGGACAGTTGCAATCACAAATACTCTTTTCTATATCAGACACTGATCATATCACTCATTTGAGGAATATCCTACATGTGATTTACTAATTGCAAAGATGGACATGGCTAAGGTGCCAGTAAAAACTGATGTGAGCATCTCAGATGCCTTGAAGAAGTTTGGTAACTCTATTCGTGACATGGAACAGTAGCTGTATGCATTGAAAAAGTTACAATGGCAGACAATTAGTTTTCAGTTATAACCCAAATCTTCAAATTGTTCCTAGGGGCTTACTGGTCTTGGGTATTGAAATTGGGCTTACTGGTCTTGGGTATTGAAATTTCCACCATAATGCATCAAGTACTTTTGAGAAAATGGCAAGCCCTAATTGTTAAGCTGGGGTTTGATTGTAAGCATTTAATGAATGATGTTTTCTCCACAATTGAAAATGAGTTTCTGACTGACATTGCCTCTTTACAGCAAAATATCAGTGAACATTCTTTGTTCTCACAGCATCAAACTAAACTTAATCATGTGCTTGACAAAATCTCCTTGTTTTCAGCAAAAACTTATATCTATGTAATGATGGAAGTTGAAATGTGACATTAAAGATTTCAACACTAGGTAAGTACTTTACTGGCCCGAAGTACAATAGACAGATATTGTGATGCTTTTGGTTTAAGTTTCAAACTTAGAAGTTGCACAACAGTGACCCACTACAGATGAACCAGCAAGGGCTGACGTGGATGATGTTTCTGCTTTAGACCCTTTAGCTCTTCTACTCCTGTTACAGAATGCACCTGTACCCATTCCACAAATGAATATTGAAGGAAGGCCAGGAGAAAAAGGAAGAGGTCAAGGCAGAGGAAAGAGTACGTGAACACCAGTCACTCACAGCAAATCCAGATAGCAGAAAGCATAAAAGGCACTATAATCAATATCTCTCAATCCAAGTGTGATATACATGAGTTGGAAATACTACAGAGGGAAATGACATCTGTGCATAGTAGTAAATACGTTGATTTGTTATTTGTGGTTGGTATGGTTATGACATGTGACTTTTTAACATACTGTATGTTAAATGGAGTTTTTGTTGAAGCTTGAGGAAGCACTTTTATGTGTGAAAGTTTCCTTATTGTCTATTTTGTTCATTTTATTTGATTCTTTATTAAATTCCTATACTCTCTGAAGTCTCTTTGACACAGATTTTTGGTATCATTCTAAAATGCACCCAGGTTTTTATAGTCATAAGTTAAACATTGCATTTCCTGGTATGTAAGATATATTTGCATTATCTAAACCTAGTTTCATGAACAGCAGCAGTTGAATGTCCCAATGGCTTTAATCTAGCCATGTAATGTGCATTGTCTTTATACTGAAGATTATTCGGCAGTTCCCAAGTACCACACTGAGTGCTTTCTGGCACAAGGAGTTCAACTTTCAGCACTGTATCACAATTTGTTTTAATATCATGATTCTTCCATAGAGTTTTCTTGCTAAGAATATTGGTGAATTGTCAGACATTTTTTAATGCAGATAATAATAAAATATCTTTGCTGTTGTCAAGGTAATGTGACCCTCCAGCTCCAAGAATATCCCAGTTTCTGATTGGTATGGATAGCTTGACTTAGTCTGACACAAGCCGAGATCCGTCCATCTTATGAGACCCTGCTGATAGTTAATCTACCAATGGCATCTCTCAGCATCACTAATGCATGCAAATCTTCACTGCATGACAAGCTGTAACCAAGTGGTGTGTGTGTGTGGGGGGGGGGGTGTTCTTCCTGTAACAATATTTTAGTAATTAAAAGAGTTATCAATTACACTTTCCAAAATTCATGCAGTTAAATAGGGAATATAACAAAACACAACTGGGCTAGCACACATTAACACACAGCATAATCATTTTCCCTTTTGAATCTCAGTAAACTATCTACAGCAGTTCTGTCTTCACAGATCAACAAGTAGCTCAGCATTTACAGTATGAATAAGCACACAGGTATATTTTTTCTGTATCTCGTTGGAGCTTTTCTCCTCGGGCCTCCACTGAAAATGGGTCTTTTAGGCCCAGTGGACTTATCCCGGTGAACAAATGCAATAAATAAATAAATAATAAATACTCGGCAAAGTCATGAAAACAAGAATTAGTAGCGGTATTACAGAATTAATATTACATATTATATTATATTATATTATATTATATTATATTATATTAGTATTACAGTTTACATGAATGGTAATAACACAGTCTAGATGCATCAGGTAACGCTATCACACTTTTGATGTGTTACACTACTTAAAATTTTTGTAATAATAGAATATAAAACGAAGGCATGTACTAGCAGTTCAGTGTACTGCTGTTCATATTCAAATACTACCTGGGAGTGCTAAAACACTTTTATTGAGCGGCACTGCAGTTCGTTCCTAAGAAAAGGATACACAAATAGCCTTTGCATCTGATGTATCTTTGAGAAATTTTTTATTTCACCCTACATGTTTGCTATTGTAGTAAGAAAGAAAGAATGGCTGGGAAATGGAGAATGGCAGTAAAGCACTCACTCTCATAGATCAGAGAATAGTAACATGCCTAAGCTCAAAGATGGATGGTTATTTCCTGAAACTCTAAGTGGCTACTGCATCCCATGTGAGACAAATGTTTTCACCAGCGTTGTTCCAAGAAAAACAGTGAGAGTTTTTTTTTATACCCACTTAATGAATATAATCAGTAGAACATTTTTAAATCCTGTGTGAATTAGACTGCAAATAATGAACATATAAATAAGCAGTTTGCAAGGAAACTAAAGTTTGATACCTCAGTTATTAAAAGCAAAAATCACTAGGTAGAACTTATGCTGTTTATCAAGGATAGAGCCTATTGTTTTCCATTTGTTTACTTTGTAATCGTAGGCTGTGCAGGAGTCAGGAATTAACTTCCGTAAGCTTTTTTTTCTTATTAAAATGTATTTATCATTCCTTTGTTTTACAATAACATTGGCAAATTTTTGAAGTGCGGTAAACACTGACCCTTTGAAAAATTTTTTTTTTCATGATGTCCCATCACCACTGTATTAGGAAGAAAAGTGGTTGGGAAAGTGAGATAGATAATACTTGTCCAAGTATTTGTTTAGGAAAGGATAGTGTATGTGCTTGGTATTTTTGGAATATGTTATTGGGGAGGTTTTGTGCCACACCTTTAGGTTTAGAGTATGCTGATGGTGCAGCCCTACAAGCAAATGTTATCTTGTCTCTATTTCAGACAGTCACCAACATGGATGTTTGATGGTGTCTAATTGATGAAATGCTTCTCAATATACAATAATTTAATTTGAATGTAGTTGACTATAGGATCAGTTATGGTTAAAGTTGTTCATAAGCTTAGTATCTCTTCTAAGACTATACTAACTGCATGGCATAAATAAAAGCTACTTATCTAGTCACCACAGTTTAGTCACACATATCTTCAGTGGTTTATATTAACTGAAGAAGATTTCTTTGCTAAGTGATGTGGAATACAAAATAATGTACACTAAAAGTTCCACGTGGACATTTAGATTATTAAACTTTGATCCTTTTGAGAGACTAAGGTAAGTAGAATCACAATCCAAGACCAACTGCTGCCACAATATTGGTAAAAAAGCAACATTCCCACTGTGTCTCTGCAATCCAGATTTCAGTTCTGTAAATGAAAAATATTATTTGACAGATGATGCACTTTGTATAGTAGTTTTTTGGATTAAAAATATGCAAGCTGATCAATATTGAAACTCAAGACTATTTTATAGCTTATATTGTACAATATTGACTGTATTTGTGCTTTTGTTTCCCAAAGATAAAATAGCTTTGTGTGTTGATCATTCTGTCATAAATATTGCAGAATGTTTTAGGCATTTGTCTCTTATTCGCTTTGATGTTAAATTCTTATTTTACTTTCTTGATGAGTAGAATAATGAATTCTTTCACTATACAAGACTTCAGTTATAGAACTGCGTCATCAAAATGAGAGACCAGTCCTATGACAACTGTTCATGTAGCAGTCTATTATGTGTGAGCTGAAACAGAACAAAAATGTTTTTCAGAAATGTGAAAAAAGCGTAAGAAAACTAAATTAATGTGGTTAGCTCCTCTGCTCATAAATATTAAGCTTGTATATCACTGTGACTTGCTACAGAATCATTAATTGTGATAGATCAAAAATCTTGGGAGATTTGGAAGACTTGATAACACTTCTTTTCCTACAGCCTATGATGTTTTATGTGAGATGTGAAAGAAGAAAGGCTAACAGAAAATGTTTTGAATGTTGTGTTCATGAGAATCATATATTGCAATACACCACAATTAAATGCAATAAGACACCATTAGACAGTTTAGAAATACAAGTAGATTGACAGTTTTTTTTTTTTTGCTTTTTTTTCAAATTCATCAATAAATCAAAAATGAATTATTTTGCATTTTCTACAAGTCTTTCATTTACATATTACTTTTAAAATATTGCTTTCTGTATAGATCGGTGTGCATTTATTTTGATCTGCCTACACAGATTCAAGCATGCCAGCTTTTAAGTGCTTCATGGCAAATATTATCAACAGGATATCCCTCCAACTTTTCTTTACTTCAAATCATATTTACCTTCTTTTTAAAGCTCTTGACTCCTATATGTTACCAACAAGTTATTTAATGCAAGTCAATCATTTCTGTAGCATATCCTTACTGTAAACTTTTCCACTAGGCAGTTACTTACCATCCTCCTTTGTTATAGCTATGGTGGTTAACCAAGTGGAGCCTGAACAAAAGTAACTGTAGCAAACAAAATGCATTCACTAAAATTTCAAAAATTGTTTTTTTCATAGAAGGTAAAGCTCTCTTGTCTATGTGGCTGCTCTGCCTTTACCTCTTGCCTTGAAACTAATCAACTCTCTGATCAATGTAACTCTGAGGAAAAGTGAAATCCTCCCTTGCTGTGACCGTGTCAAGGAAAGCATGACTCAAAAACATTTAACTGTGTTTATTTTTTGGACAATTGATTTACTTCCCCCTCAGTAATTCTCCTCTCAGACTTCCTAATACTTTCATTAGTGAGTTCTTCCAGCAGATGTTCACAATGGAAGCAGAAAATCATTACAATAACTTTGCAACACAATATAATGCAATACAGTTGTATCAGCTTTTGTTTTCAAGCTTACACTCACTCAACTGCAACATTTTGTAGGGGGGGGTTGTGTGTGTGTGTGTGTGTGTGTGTGTGTGTGTGTGTGTGTGTGTGTGTGTGTGTGTGTGTGTGTGTTTATGTGTATGTTATCCTTATATGAAATCACCTAAAATGCCCTTTTCTTAATTGTCACCTACTCGTGATCAAACCACACAAAGCATGGATAAATCCTAATGTACCCAGTGGTGAATTATTGCTTAAGTACCAAATATTCCACTATTCTATAAAGAAAATTACCCAAGTTCCAAATATCAGTGTTATTATCAGAGCACAAGAGAGCTAAAATGCTGCCACAGTGGGTTAATAAAATTTGTGTTGCATTTATTTATTTATTTGTTTATTTTTCTGTTTGTTCACTCATTTAATTATTTTATTTGAGAATTTAAGTGCCTAACATTAGGCATTGCAAAAACAAAATAGCATAAATATGTTAACAGCAGAATTAAAACAATACTGACAACTGGAGCACATTTATAACTTGTATCTAAGAAGAGAGAAAGCATCCTAAGTGGATTTAGAAAGAATCTCCTGCACTGATTCCCTAAAGGAGGAACAGAGGTACAGAATATTGAAGTACTTCAAATGAGAAATTACCATTGCATTAAACACCACAAGTCAAGCGAAAAACAAACCACAGTAAAAAACAAACAAACAAAATGAGCTGGAAACCAAAATCCCAAAGGGAACGATTTTATTAGCAAACGCTTTCGGAGAGCACAGTGTCTCTCCTTCTTCAGACATAAAAAATACACAACGGTACTCACTATCCTTATATACAAGTATATGTTAGGCAAACAATTAAGCCATGGCTCCTGGGAGCTAAAACATTCAAATATTGGTACAAGTCAAGATCTATCAGCCTTTCCAAGAACAGGTCCTCAATGATTCCTTTTATCTTAGCATAAGCTATTAGCTGTTTTTTTAAAATACCTTTCTATGAAGAGGTGAAATTATATTCTATGAGTTTAATGTTGGAACTTTTTGTCTATAAAATTTACACACATATACATTTTTTATTTTTAACATACTTTTAACATTTCTAGTGTTTTATGGGTTTTATGTGATGTTTATAAAGGATCTTAATTGAATTAAAAACGCTAGGATTGGTGTTATTAAGGTGTAACACGTTATTTTAAAGAAGGGGCTGTCTTAGGTAGGGGTCGACATAATAATATTATTATTTGTTTATGCCTTTATTCTATTGCTTATATATTTGCAATACAGTATTAATTTGTATATGGTTTAGTGTTGGAGTGAAGCGCATTTAAGCAATTTGCTAACTAATCTAATTAGGCTTAATTGTTTGCCCTGCTACTTATATATGCCAATTTCAAGATTACATTACAGTGGGAAAATGGAAAAATCCCACTCAAAGCTGTTCCGTGACCCATATCTATCAACTGCTCAGTATTTTCCAGAAAGTCCAGATTTTTACCTCGTACTTCTGGTCTGTTCCACATAAAATTTATGATTTTTTTTGCAACTTACAGACTATACAACTCATTAAATAATGAAACACAGCTGACTCTCAGACTTCAAATCCATCAGAAAATAACTAATGACATTTTGACAAAGTTCTGATTATGAAGTCAAATCCTGGTAGCACAATCATTTGCATTCTGTCAGTTCAGTCAGATGAATGGAACACACACACACACACACACACACACACACACACACACACACACACACACACGCGTGCACGCACGCACGCACACACACACACACACACACACACACACACACACACACACACACACACACACACACACACACACATGCAAAATATTCAAGAATTGTGGATATCATAACTATCATAGGCTAATGGCCCCGGAGCCTTTACAAGTCTAGCCCATAGGATTACCCTGGCATTGTGCCACCTGACCTTAGTTCCCAGTGCCTTTGTCGAGTAGAGCCACTGGAGTGATTCCTGGGGTGAATTTTCTATTCCCATCCACTCATCAAGATTTGTCTTGAAGAGGGCCAGTGAGGTGCTCTGTTTGACATGTATGGGAAGTCTATTACATAGCATGGGCAGTCTCTGGGTCAATTACTTTTTTATCCAAAGCTTGTTTTTTGCAATTATTATAATGTCATCTGCATATGTTAACAGGACTGGAATTCCTAACCCCACCTCCTTCATTTTATAATTTATTTCACATACTATAATATTCATAACTATTACAAAGAGTTTAAAACTCATTGGACATTCCTGTCTTATACCACTATTAATATGCACCTCTTAGCTTAACCATCCATTTACAATATGTTTATTTATTTTAATTTGTTGACTGGGAATAGTCTGACTGACCTAATAATAGCCCTTTTTCAGCGGAGGCCCAGGGAGAAAAGCTCCAAAAACATTACACAATACACTGATATTTAAATATTCAGAAGTTCAAAAAAAATGTTTACATATATCTTATACAGAAAGGCAATTTCAAGAACATTATTTAAAAAAAATAAAGCTAAAACATTTTTGTTATGTATATATATATATATATATATATATATATATATATATATATATATATATATATATATATATATATACAAGCCATCATTAATTAGAGTATTAGTTCAGTAGTAGAGCATTTAATATAATTAGGTGGCAGTATTTGAGGTATTTTGCAGTGCAAAGTATATTTGAGGAGGTATTTTAATGTGAGAAGAGTATTGCTAGGATTAATTATATTAGTGAGTATATCATGTAGGGAAAGCTAGGGGTGGGGAAGTAGAAACATTTGGAGAATGTAGGATAGACATTTGGCAGACTGTGGGAAGTTTTGGGATGTGAATACATTTTAAGTGGGGTGAGAACAGAGGCACAACCAAAAAGTTTTAGGTGTTCTTTAGCAGCTGCTTTGAATTGTTTAGGATGAGTTAGTAACCTGAAATGAAGAGGAAGTTTGTTCCATGCAATAGTAGGCTGGTAGCTATATAAGTTACATCCCATATTAGTCCTAGGTTTGTAGATTAGTAACAGGTATTGGTCTGAGCTTTGAAGTGATCTAGTTGGAGAGTAGTGAGCTATGTAGGAGGATAAATTAGGGCAATAATTTGGTTGGTATAAAATAGAGTGTATAATTTGGAGCTGTGATGGTAGAAGCAGGTGTGGTAGTTTTAGTTAATTCTAGTGCTTGAGTGAGATGCAGTGATGTGTTTTATAAGTGTGTTGGACAGAGAATCTGGCTACCTTGTTATAGGTTGAGTTGAGCTAGAAGAGTAATCCTGAGAGCTGGAAGAGTAATGTTGAGATTTGTGAGTATTTGAGAACCATATAGCAGGTTCATAGGTTCATAGATTAGTACTAGGCTAACTGCCCTTGTGAGCCATTTTAAGCCTAGCCAATTATCGCTTGTGAGACTCAAACCTTGCACCTTATGTTTGTAAGGCAAACACCTTAACCATTAGGCCACCTTCCCTAGACTGGGTAGGAGAGAAGTTTCTTTGGCTTTGTCAGTGAAGAACTTTTTGTTTCTGTATAGAAGACCCAGTTTTTGGTGATTCTTCCTAATGCAATTATTGGTGTGCAAGTAAAATTTGAGTTGATTGTCAATAGTGACACCTAAGAGTTTGGCACTAGTTTCAGGTACTATTTGTGTCTTGTTTAGAGACAGTATGGTAAAAGTAGTTGAGAGATGGTTGAGAGTTTTGGGGAGGAAGAGTAAGAGTTTTTTTTTTTTTTGGGGGGGGGGGGGTTTAAGGATTAATTGGTTGTTGCTGAGCCAATCTTCCAAAAAAGTAAAGGCAGCCTGAGTGATAGAAATGAGATCAGAGGGAGAGTCAGAGATAGTGATCACAGTAGAATCATCTGCATATTGTATAAAAGATGACTGGGTACAAGAGGTATATAGTAGATTGGTAAAAATATTAAATAACAGTGGACCCATTATTGATCCTTGGGGAACACTCATTTTTACAGGAAGAGGAGGAGAGTGTGCTGAGAGCCATTTCACTAATCTATCAGATAGCTGGAAAACCAAGAGACAGTAGCAGTGGAGAAATTAAGATAAGTCAGTTTGTAAGAGTAGAGAGTGTGAGACAGTATTGAAGGCCTCTGAAAGGTCAAGAAATAGGCAGGGTACAAGTTTGTTATTATAATGAGCCTGTGAAATAGTGTTAGTAAAGGAAATAAGAGCTGTGGTGGTACTGTGTTTTGGACGAAAACCATGCTGAGTGGGGGTGAGAAGGTTTTCCTGTGCTAGGTATTGTAAAGTTTGCTTGTGTATACATTTTTCAAGTATTTTAGAGAGAGGTGACAGAATGGCTATAGGTCTGAAGTTAGAGATTTCAAGAGAGTTACCTCCTTTGTGGATAGGTAGTGTGAAGAATTTTTTCCAGATAGATGGGACTATAGACTCAGTAATGGAGCGGTTGATTAGAATAGACACAGAAAAAGCAAGAGTATTAACAGCTAGCTGAAGGAAGTAGGTAGGAATGTTGTCAGCAGAAGTGGATCAGGGTTTAGTTTGGAGAGAAGAGATTTAATGTAAGTAGTAGATACAGGTTGCAGTGAAAAAGGTTTAGAGGAGTTGGAAATATGAGATGAGACTGTGAGATTAGAGTCCTTAGCAGGGGGAGAGATTGTATTAACCATTTTTATAACAGTTTCTATGAAGAAGGTGTTAAAGATAGAAGCAGTTTCATCAGGTGTCTTATTTGGGTAGGGATTTGGAGAGGTGGGGTTTCCAGGATGCAGTATTTGGTTAACTGAATTCCAAACTTTTTGGGGGGGGTTGATTGTAGAGCTGTAGGAGGGTTAAAATACAATTCCATTTTATCTTTGGCAATGTTTATTATTATTATACGCTGACATGCACAATTTCCTAACTTTCTCCCTGATTTTATATTCTTTCATTATTCCCAAGGTTGACAGATGAGATTAGAGGCCCCGTGGACTTTGATGTTTGCAGATGACACTGTGATATGTAGTGAGAGTAGGGACCAGGTTGAGGAGACCTTAGAGAGCTGGAGATATGCTTTAGAGAGGAGAGGAATGAAGGTCAGCAGGGCTAAAACAGAATATATGTGTGTAAATGAGAGGAAGGGTAGAGGAATGGTGAGGATGCAGGGAGTAGAGTTGGTAAAGGTGGGTGAGTTTAAGTATTTGGGATCAACAGTTCAGAGTAATGGTGAGTGTGGAAGAGAGGTGAAAAAGAGAGTACAGGCAGGGTGGAATGGGTGGAGAAGATTGCCAGGAGTGATTTGTGACAGACGGGTACCAATAAGAGTGAAAGGGAAGGTCTACAAGAGGGTAGTGAGACCAGCTATGTTATATGGGTTGGAGACGGTAGCATTGTCGAAAAGGCAGGAGTCAGAGCTGGATGTGGCAGAGTTAAAGATGTTAAGATTTGCACTGGGTGTGACTAGGATGGACAGGATTAGGAATCAGTATATTAGAGGGTCAGCTCAGGTTGGACAGTTTGGAGACAAAGCAAGAGAGGCGAGATTGCGTTGGTCTGGACATGTGCTGAGGAGGGATGCTGGGTATATTGGGAAAAGGATGCTAAGGATGGAGCTGCCAGGTAAGAGGAAAAGAGGAAGGCCTAAGATGAGGTTTATGGATGTGGTGAGAGAAGACATGCAGGCGGTTGGTGTGAAAGAGCATGATGCAGAGGACAGGAAGAAATGGAAACAGATGATCCACTGTGGCGACCCCTAACGGGAACAGCCGAAAGAGGATGATGATTATTACCCAAAATATTTAATGTCCAATTGTATAAAATGCCTTATTAATGTCTCCTACTATGATTTTCATTTCTTCTTCTTTTCCATTTATATCATCTACAATTTCTCTATCACTAAAAATTTTTGGCATCCCTTCCCCTTCATTCTATACATACTATCTTCTATATTTTCCATTTTAGTTTCAAATCTCTTTTATATTATTTTCATAATAATCTTATAATCATTATTATTCAACATTATCTGCCTCCAGTGTTTTAATTGTCTTCTATCTTTCTTATTATTACACATGAATTTAAGTATTATACTACACACATCTTTATACATAAAACCTTAATTTAACCATTCATTCAACATCCTTCAAAAATATTTTTTCCAGTCCATTAAATTTTTATACATTTCATACCCTATTCCATCTGGTCCTGCAGCCAGATCTATATTTCCAATGACTCATTCACCATTCAGACCAAATTTATAAAATGTTCTCTTAGTAATATGATCTTCCCATAACTGTATTACTAATATATTTCCTTCTTCATTCCATGCTTTCTCATTTACCCTTTTTATTCCTTTGCCTATTGTTTTCCTTTATCTCTAGCCATATTGCAAGATGATCAGAAAATCCTGTTTCAACTACCTCCCCTTCCCCTATCCCCTTCCCCTATAAGTACATAAAATAATCTATTTCAATTCTGTGCGTACCCCTTTTGTAAGTCCATGAATTTTTGTCTCAAAATTTTAACTTACAACATCTTATAACTTCTAACATTTTTCTTATATAATTTCCTTTCATTTTACTTGTGCCTCTTAAATCACAGTTAAAGTAAACTGTTATTATAATAATCATATTTATCACTACACAGTCTAAAATCTAATGAAACAAGATTTCCTTTCTCTACAATTAGTATAAGCATATACTGTTATAATTCTATATACTTATTATTACCATTTATAATGATTAATCTTCCCATTTTTGCTAAAGGTACATCTAATATCACCACTGTATCTCTATTCCAGAACATCTCTCATTTCCCAAATTCCAGATTATCTTGTAATCTTTCATTTTGTGTCTTCTAATATAATTACATGTGCATCATATGTATTACCTCATTCCAAAATAATTCTTCTTACTATATTTGTAATACTATTCATATTTACAAAAAGCACTCTAAAGTTTTCATTTTTCCTTTTCTTTAGATTCATGATTTCATAGCTAATTACTAAACCAGCTGCCTTAATGTCCCATTCTAGGGCAAGCCAATTTCCTTCCCAATGGTGAGAATCAAACACTGTATCTTGTGTCTGTGAGTCAAGCACCTTAACCATTCCACCAACCCCTAAACCACTAGCTACATATGTTCTTTTTCATCCATTTCCACTCTTTTTCTTGTGTACTTGTCCCTTTACATTTTGTTTTTCTGTTTTTTTACCCTTTTACCAATAGAATTATTTTTTATTTTACTATCTCCCATTTTATGTCTTCTTCATCACTTATTTCAGAGGCTTCTTCTATTTCATCTTTATTGTTTTTTCATCTAATTTTTCTTCTAAATGTTCCACTCTTTGTTCATTTTCTTCTTTTTCTTTGTTTTATTTTCATTTTTACAATCCACCCATTTTCTTTTACCTTTTTCTTTTCTGCTACTCCCCTTTTACCTTTATTTACTTTCTCTGCATACATTTTCTTTTCCATCTCATCACTATTCTTCATGATTGTCTCCACGCCCTCCTTTTGTATTTCTTCCATAATGTCCCCCCAGAACATAAGGAAATGTCTCCTTCATTTTCTGGCTTGCTCTGCATCACCATTTCTTTGAGCAAATCTTCCCACAGCACTCATGACAGAAGGGTTGCAATTATAGAGCCATCATTGCTGGTTCAACTTCACCAAACATATTTCTTTGAAACATCTCCTCAGAATCCTGCATGCATTCTTCAGTCTTAATATAGGTTTTCTCTTCCATTTCTCTCACCACTCCATTACCTCTCACAATCTGCCTTTCTGTTTCTTTGGGTTGCCTCTGTGCCTGGAATAGAAACAGGAAGTGCTCATACAAAATGGGTCCAACTCACAACAATGAGTAGGTGTTTTTTTACTGATATACACATTACATATTATTTACATCTATTTACAAATCTCCATACCTTATCTTTATCCACCACCAAAACATTATTTTCTCCAAAGTCTTTGTCAAAGCCCATTTTCTATTATATTTAATTTCATTTAGTTTATCCTTCCATATAGTCCATGAAACATTAAATATTATTCTGCCCATTTTCTTCACTTCTTCCCATTGTATGCACCATAATAACCAAATTCTATCATGTCCATATTTATTTCCTGAAATTTTAACAAACTTTTCATCCTATTATGTTTGCATATTTCTTTCTACAAATTATTAACTATTTCACATTTCACACTTCAAAAACAGATGCTCAGTAGCTCTCCACATTTATCACATATTCTATCTTGCTTTTTTTGTATGGCATACTTGCCTTAACCAGCAATTTTCTAATAGACAATCTCCATAAAAATCATTACATTCTTTAATCTTTTTATAGTTATAATATCTCATCATTATGGCTTTTTTCTTGTCTATTTCTAAATCTTTCCATTGATCAATGCAATAAAATGCTTTCTTAATACTTAAGTACCACTCTTTTCTATTTTTCACACATGTATTCTTTTTTTATTTTCCATAACACAATTTTGTTTTAATACTCTTTCATTTCTTCATTCACAGTGCTTTTACTTCTTCTTTCAATTTCCATTCCTTCCACAGTTCTTTGTATTTTTAATATATTATAATTTCTATCAAGTTTTTATTTTCCTTCATAATTCTTTTTAATACCTTATACAAAATTAAAGATGCTGCATGGACTATTCAGTTTATTAAACCCAAACCTCATTGCTCTTCTTTCATATATAGAATCCTTCTCTTGAGTGGATTCAGTCTAGAGTCCCATATAAAAGAAAATATAATCATCATTAGTTCCCTTTATACTTAACAGAAATCATATAGATGTTAGCAACATAAGCAGTTTTCCTATTACCATGGTGTTCAACAAGTGTTTTTTTCCTATATGAAAATCAATATCATTTCCAAAAATTAGTCATATCTTTTATTTCTTTGAGTGCATTATTCCATTGTTTTTGTCTGTATGTATTCTTTCCAGATATTATTCCCAATGTATCTATATATTTTTCAATGAACTAAATACCTCCTGCCATACCTTCAAAACCAAATCCTTTACTTTTCTCTTTATTTATACTTAAACCATTTTTTAATTATACTTAATTTTTAATTTACTTTTTCCATACATACTTTATTTTTAACAATTAATACAATATCATCTGCATAGTTATACATTATTGGCAATTGTACTTCCTTCATCATTTTGTATGCACTGCTACTTGACATTTTATTAATTTCCTTCACTATTACATTCATAACTAATGAGAAAATTACACTGCTAACTGGGCAGTCCTGCTTTATTCCACAGTCTGTTTTATTTCTTCCCAAATCCAGATGTTTACATTTAGTTTCACACAGTTCCTTTCATAAACAGATTTTAAGAGGGGGAGTGTATGGCCGAAGGCAGGAAGAGAGGAGAAAGGCAATGACTGTGGTAATGAGGGTCGGAACTTTGAATGTTGGCAGTATGACTTGTATAAGGAGAGAGCTAGCAGATATGATGGACAGAAGGAAGGCTAGTATATTGTGTGTGCAAGAGACCAGATGGAAGGGGAGTAAGGCTAGGTGTATCGGAGGTGGGTTCAAATTGTTTTATCATGGTGTGGATGGGAGGAGAAATGACGCAGGAGTTATCCTGAAGGAGCAGTATGCTAAGAGTGTTTTGGAGGTGAAAAGAGTGTCAGATAGAGTGATGTTTTTGAAGCTGGAAATTGATGGTGTAATGATGAATGTTGTTAGTGCATATCCTCCACAAGTTGGGTGTGTGATGGATGAGAAAGAAAAATTTTGGAGTGAGTTGGATGAACTGGTGATGCCTGTACCCAAGGGTGAGAGAGTGGTGATTGAAGCAGATTTCAATGGGCATGTTGGTGAAGGAAACAGAGGGGATAAGAAAGTGATGGGTCGGTATGGGGTTAGGCAAAGGAATGCAGAAGGTCAGATGGTAGTGGATTTTGTGAAAAGGATGGACATGGCTGTAGTGAATACATATTTTAACAAGAGGGAGGAGCATATGGTGACATACAAGAGTGGAGGAAGATGCACACAGGTGGATTATATCTTATGTAGGAGGGCCAGTTTGAAGGAGATTGGAGACTGTAAGGTGGTGACCAGGGAAAGTGTAGTTAGGCAGCATAGGATGGTGGTTTGTAGGATGACATTGGTGATCAAGAAGAGAAGGAGGAGTGTCAGGGCAGCACCAAGGATCAAATGGTGAACATTGAAAAAGGGTAATTGTGAGATGGAGTTTTGGGATGAGTTAAGAAAGGCACTGGGTGGCAGTGAAGAGTTACCAAATAGCTGGGTAACTACAGCAGAGCTAGTAAGCGAGACTGCTAGAAAGGTGCTTGGTATGAAATCTAGACAGAGGAAGACGACAAGGAGACATGGTGGTGGAATGAGGAAGTACAGGAGAGTATACAGAGAAAGAGGTTGGCAAAGAAGAAGTGGGATTGTCAGAGAGATGAAGAAAGTAAACAGGAGTATAAGGAGATGAGGTGCATGGCAAAGAGAGAGGTGGAGAAGGCTAAGGATAAGGCATATGAAGAGTTGCATGAAATGTTGGACACTAAGGAGGGAGAAAAGGACCTGCACTGATTGGCTAGACAGAGGGACTGAGCTAGGGAAAATGTGCAGCAGGTAAAAGTGATAAAGGATAATGAGGGAAGCATACTCACAAGCGAGAAGAGTGTGTTGAGCAAATGGAAAGAGTACTTTGTGGGGTTGATGAATGAAGAGAATGAGAGGCAGAGAAGGTTGGATGATGTGTGGATAGTGAATCATTAAGTGAAATGGATTAGCAAGGAGGAAGTAAGGATAGCTATGAAGAGGATGAAGAATGGAAAGGGTGTTGGTCCAGATGACATACCTGTGGAAGCATGGAGGTGTTTAGGTGAAATGGCAGTGGAGTTTCTAACCAGATTGTTTAATGAAATCTTGGAAAGTGAGAGGATGCCTGATGAATGGAGAAAAAATGTTTTAGTACCGATTTTTAAAAATAAGGGTGATGTGCAGAGCTGTAGTAACTACAGAGGGATTAAACTGATCAGTCACAGCATGAAGTTATGGGAAAGAGTAGTGGAAGCTAGGTTAAGAAGGGACCTGATGATTAGTGATCAGCAGTATGGTTTCATGCCGGGAAAGAGCACTACAGATGCAATGTTTGCTCTGAGAGTGTTGATGGAGAAGTACAGAGAAGGTCAGAAGGAGTTGCATTGTGTTTTTGTAGACTTTGAGAAAGCATATGTCAGGGTGCCTAGAGAGGAGTTGTGGTATTGTATGAGGAAGTCAGGAGTGTCAGAGAAGTATGTAAGAGTAGTACAGGATATGTACAAAGGTAGTGTGACAGCGGTGGTCTGCAGTGGGAGTGACAGATGCATTTAAGTTGGAGGTGGGATTGCATCAAAGATCAGCTCTGAGCCCTTTCTTATTTGCAATGGTGATGAACAGGTTGACAGACGAGATCAGGCAGGACTCCCCGTGGACTATGATGTTTGCAGATGACATTGTGATCTGTAGTGAGAGTAGAGAACAGGTGGAGGAGACCCTGGAGAGATGGAGATGTGCTCTAGAGAGAAGAGGAATGAAAGTCAGCAGGACTAAGACAGAATATATTTGTGTGAATGAGAGGGAGGATAAAAGAATGGTGAGGATGCAAGGAGTAGAGGTGGACAAGGTGGATGAGTTTAAATACTTGGGATCAGTAGTTCAGAGTAATGGTGAATGTGGAAGGGAGGTGAAGAAGAGAGTACAGGCAAGATGGAGTGGGTGGAGAAGAGTGTCAGGAGTGATTTGTGACAGATGAGTACCAGTAAGAGTGAAAGGAAATGTCTACAAGAGGGTAGTGAGACCAGCTATGTTATATGGGTTGGAGACTGTGGCATTGACAAAAAGGCGGGAATCTGAGCTGGATGTGGCAGAGTTAAAGATGTTACGATTTGCACTGGGTGTGACGAGGGTGGACAGGATTAGGAATAAGTATATTAGAGGGTCAGCCCAGGTTGGAAGGTTTGGAGACAAAGCCAGAGAAGCACGATTACATTGGTTTGGACATGTGCTGAGGAGGGATGCTGAGTATATTGGGAAAAAGATGCTAAGGATGAAGCTACCAGGTAACAGGAAAAGAGGAAGGCCTAAGATAAGGTTTATGGATGTGGTGAGAGAGGACATGCAGATGTTTGGTGTGACAGAGCAAGATGTAGAGGACAGGAAGAAATGGAAACAGATGATCCACTTTGCTGACCCCTAACAGGAACAGCTGAAAGAAGATGATGATGGTGATCATAGGAGTTTCTTATATCCTCTATCATAACCTTTGCTTCTACATTTTTATTTATGATATTACCAACTATTTCTGTTATTATCCATAACTCTTGACTTCCTTTTCCTTTTCTTCAAAATACATTTTGGTTATATATTGTATCCATTTTTTGTAACCTTTTTGTTATTATTCTCATAAAAAATGTATAGTCCATATTGTTTAATGCTATAGATCTCCAGTTTTTTATCTCCTATTTATTTCCTTTTATATATATAAATTTTATAACTCCTGTACATATCTCTTTGTACTTAATTCCAGTTTCTTACCATTCATTCATAACTTCTATAAAAATTATTTTTACCAGTCTTTCATTTCTTTATACATACCATATTCAATTCCATCCAATCCTATTGCAGAAGTCATGTTATAGCGTTTAGAATTTCATCCAATTCTTTCATAGTTATTTTTTGTTTTAAATACTCATTATCTTCATTATTTAATTTTACACCTTTATAAAATTTATTGTATGTTTTCTTCTCTTTTAACAAATAATTCCAATATATATTCTTTAATTATTTCACATATACTTTCTTGCTGTCTTATTTGCTTATCTTCCCTATTTTTTAATTCTCATTATTTTTCCTTCTTTTATCATTTACTTAAATATGGTGCTACCTCTTCTTTCTTTCCTTGTAAACAAATATTTTTGTTTATTTAACAAGTTGTTAATTTTAATTTGATTAATTTTATATATTTCTCTTTCTTCTTCATACAAGGAATTTTTCTTCTCTAATAAATCTCTAAATATTTGTTGACTTAATATCTTATATCTCTTTTTTCTTTTCTTCTTTTCTTCCTTATACATTCTAAAAAAACTTTTTTATATTTTTCTTTAAAATTAAGCCACCAAACAGTCCAGTTCTCCTAAAACTCCCTCATAGTCATATGATTTTTCCATAATTGCTATTATTGTTCCTTAAATTACAATTAAAATCACCCACCATTTACACCAACATTTTCAAGAATATTTTTAAACATTATTTCTCTCTTTTTTGTTACATATGTGCATAGCCGGCCTTAGGCATAGGCCAACTAGGCAGCCGCCTAGGGCGTCGCTCTAGCAGGGGCACTTTTCCTGTGTTTATTTGAGTAGGTAGACCAGGATGGGGACACTGGGTAGTGTTGTGGGGGGCGCCGTGGAGCCCTTTTGCCTAGAGCACCAGCTGACCTAAGGCCGTTCCTGCATATGCGTATAATCTATAATTCTATACACACATTGTTTCCATCTCATGTCTGTTAATGTAATTCATTTAGTTCCACTATGGTTACATCTAATATTTTAATGCTTTCTTGACATAATATACATATGCCTGAGCATGTTTCTTTCCCCATGTTCCAAACTATCACAATATTCCAAAGTTTTTCAGTCTGTGTTCTTTTTTCCTCTGTTAATAATCTGATATATTCTAAAATAATAACTACTGCAGCACACCATTATAATGTATTTGTTCTCATTTTAATACTTTTCATACTGTTCACATTTAAAGCTAATATTTTCAGCTTTTAAGAACAGTAAGTATAATAAAATGCTTATCCCTTTCCTTGCTTATTTTCTCTAAGCATTATGTTTTTGAATTTTCTTTTCCTTTCTTTAACTCTTTTCCCTATCAAATTCCTTTTATTTCTTATTGTGCACCAATCAGCTTCTTCCTCACTTGTCTCCTCTGTTTTTTTCCTAGTTACTTTCTTTAACTACATGTATAACCTCTTTATCAGTTACGTCTTTTTGTACATTTTCTTGTAGAACACATTCTACTATCTCTTTCTCCTGTATAACTTCATTTTCATTTTCTTGCACATTCATTTCACATTTCAGCCATGAATGACCAGTACTGCCACATTTTTTTGCACTTTAAATCACATTGTTTGCATTATGCTCTGTTTTATCACACAAATAACATCTTTTTTATCATATTAATTGATTAAACGATCATTTTTTTACAATGACAATCAATAATACTAGTTACATGCATACCAATATAATTTTCCATTTTCAGTATTACTCCACATTCCCATCCTCCAGTCCACAGTCCTCTTTCATCGTATATTTCTGTAGTGTCTATTACTTCTTTCCATATAGTTAGCAAATGTTCTTTCAGTACTTTTGCTTCAACTTCAGCTCTAAACTGGATCATTATTCTTTTTTTTTATCTGTAAAAAGCTTGCACAACAAATTCTGACCATGGATAAATATTTTTCTTTTGTTCATATGCACCCAAAAATTTTTTCATGGCCTGCCCAGTCTCAAATATCAAGTCAAAAAAAGTATCTTCATTAATTAAAATGAATGCTCTTACCTGTTTTGCTTTGACATCCAGAGGTGCTATGACAGAGTCTAAAACCTTATACCTGTCCAGACTTTCAACTTTTTTACAGCTCACATGTACTGTATACTTATTTTTTGTTTCTTTTATTTCTTCTTTCTTCTTTGCTCCTTCTCCCATAGTTTGTGCATACGTTTTTGCCTCAAACCTTTTCTGGCACAGTCGCTTCTTCTCCTTTTTCTTCTTCTATTTTTCCATGATGTCACTACATGAAATTGCTGCTACACTTTCTGGTTCACTTTGGTTTACCATTTCTTCCAGATAATCATCCCATAACCCCCCCCCCCCCCGATTGGAGGGTTGTGTTTATGCATTTTCTCAGAGGTTACTCTCTCTCCTTCAAACAATCTCCTCTGAAAGTTTTTCTCTGAATCCATTTCTGTTACAGCTACAAACTCACCATCCTCAGAGACATCCAAACTAACCACTTTAACTTTATAGAATCCTGTATACCACTTCCTGTACCCCTGCACACCCTTCCATACACATACTACCATTCTGCATTCTTATCACATGTGCCTATTTCCCACACCTAAGTCTACCATTTCCAACACCTGTTTCCTTTTTTCAACCCTTCTTCATATTCCCTTTTTAGCATGATGTCTACATATTTACCTCTGTCCTTTTTCTCCCATTTCTCAGTGACACCTCTTGCCTCCTGTCATTTCCATTTCCCTTCCCATTTTTACCTTAGAAAATAAGTTCCATTCAACCATAAATGAATTATACATTTTCCAGTGTTTATTCTGAAAGACTCATTTACTTTGAGCAACATTTAAATCTACAATATTATCATCTCACTCTAAGGATAGCAAATTGTCAAGTCCCTTATCTGCCTTCCTTCCTAATATTTTATCAACATTCTTCTTAACCTTCTCACCCAAAACTTCATCAGTCCACCACCTATTGAGTTTATCCACTCTAAATGTATAACCCTAGTAACTTTTCCATTTCTTTATCCATGCCATTGAACCCATTTAATCTGTTCACATTTAGCTCCTCTGAGTCTCATATCCATGTTCACCAACATCATGCAGCATCTAAAATGCACCATACCCCATACCCCTTACCCCAAATCTATCTTTCCTTATTCCACGTCTTTTACCAGCCCAAACAAAATTATCACAAATTTGCTGGACTGCTTCAGCCCTCACTCTTGTGGCTGAGCCCCTATATGCCTAACTAGAGAACCAAAGGGAGCACCCTCAGTCTATCGTCACAGTCACCCCTAATGTCCATATTCTCACTGCTCACCCACCAAACATGCCTCTGATCTTATCACACAGCTCACTGCATTCTCTTCCATTTTATTTATCATCAGATATGAATTCAACCTTAGATGCTTAACACTTCCCTCTGATAAAGGCAAACCTGTTTCCCCTCCTACTTGTCTCGCCTGCCAATTAATGTTACCCAGGATGTCACAGGGTAGAAACACAGCTACTGTATCTTGCCCAAAATTCTTTAAAATGCCAATTACCACTGGTGACAAAGTCTGTACATTTAGAAGCAGATTACAAATATTAATAAACAAAACTCTTCATGGTTTCTTGCCTCCTCCTAAACAAATATGCATGCACCCTTTGATCCAAATTTTTATGGCATATCTATAACCTTCATAGATGTCACCTCCCCATATACTGAAGTAAGTGTGTTTGTTGTTATATTTAATGCCTTCACAATGAACAAACACTCCTTCACTACTATTTACCTGACCATATTCCAATTTCTCCAAGCAACAGTATGAATAGCTGTCTTCCCATTGCCCTGGTTTTCTGCCCATGCCATAAATTTCACCAGTATCCTCCAATGAGTCCCCTGAATATCTCCTGTTCACAAAACATACCTAAGCCGCATGAACCAATTTTGGTTGAAGTTTTTTTTTTTCTAATTTAGCTGATAACACCCAAGCAACTGTCTCGTGATAGGCATTACATAACAATATAGGGCAAAAGGTTGCCAGACTTTCAGGATCCTCCTTCCCTTTAGGAATCACCACTGTAACAGTCTCAGCCACAGATAAAGGCAAAATCCCCAGTTTCATAGGTTTACAGGTGTGTACTAGGCTAATGACCACAGGGCCTTGTCAAGCCTAGTCCTGCATCCCAAATCTCTGACAAGTTCTGATACTCTTAATAAGTGTATACACAGTTTTGAAAATTTCACACACAGTCCTTTACATATTGAAACAGAATTGAACATGGATTGGAGGACTCAAGATTCAAATGTGTAACTCTCAGCTATGTTCGCACTCTGTCACTGACACCTACCTGCCTAGCTAATCCATCTTGCCTAAGGTTCATAGGTTCCATAATGTTATTACATAATACCAATTTAAATTGTTGAAAAAATTAAGATGAAACTAATCTGCCCCAATTGCTTTATCCCTTTTTATGTCCTTAATGGCTGCCACCACTACCCCCACTACCACTTACATATACCCCTCCACACTCTAAATTATAATTCTAAGCTATCCTTCCTTTCATGCAATTCACTATAGATTTCCCAAAGTTTTTTCTTATGTTGAAGCTTTTATTACACTGATTTCTCTCCCCATCATTCACTGTGACCCATCATTTCTGTCACATATCTTTTAGCCTCCAGGTCAATGTCTTTGGATCCATGTCCCCCTTTCTTAAACATACGTTGCTTCTCCTTTCCAATTCTGCTCAGTTTGTGATTCCTCTTACCTATTAAGACAGTCTTTTAATGTATCACTTTTACTCTCTTTACTCCTCCTACTCAGTTTCTACAGCATCCTTTACAACCTCATTTTTCTTTCTCATTTTATCCCTTCTCAATGAATTACTCCTACCTGACTCTGCCATAGTCGTGCAGCTTTCAATCTGTCCCATTTTCTGACCCCCTGCCTTACCTTCTGCATTTTATGTAACTACCTGTTGTACCCCAACACTGCAACCATTTTATTTGATTAGATGTTCTCCACTTACCTGGATGCAGCGTTCAACTCCTTTCTCATCCTTCACTATCCCCAATTCAACACCACCACTGCACAATCCAAAACTGACCACTCTAAGATCTCTGTCAACACTTCCCCTGTAGTTGCCACATCCAAAAGAATTCTAGCCAATCTGCCTGCTTCTTTCCTATCATCCCTTAAAAAAGTAAACTGCAATTTATTCTCCAAAACTGCTTCCACATATTAATTTAATCATTTCTATGTCATCCCTTTCTTCATATCCCTGTGATCCCATCTAATAGATTCCACCTTCCTATAAAATCTATCTATTTCTGCTCCATTCAAAAATAAAATCACTAGCCTGCCACTGCTCTATCCTTCTCCTTCTTTACCTGTTTAATTGCTCAAAAAAGTCTGTAAAACTTCCTGTTAATCCTCATTCGATCCATTACACTCCTCTAAAAGAAAATATCTCATCTTAAAAACACATCTTGATACAACCTATCTACCTACCCTTGCTTAAGTACATTTCCCATTGCCACTCCCATACCCTATCCCTCTCCAGAATAGATGCACTTGTCTTCCACCTCCTACATTAACAAAATTATACTCCAACCACCTATATCCCTTCTTTTGTATTTCCATTTCTGTTTTGTTTAATTTCAACTCCTGCAAAAATACATCTACCTTTTGACCTCTGATGTTTTGCTGATACCATCTTCCTCTTGAATGGTGAGTTTATACCTACCCATTCCAGTTTGCAAGCCTTACAAATCCACCCATTCTCTCTTCTATTATGTCCTCTACCACACCTCATGACTGAGCTGAAGTAGCGCTTTGGTGCTGTCCAGAGGCCCACTTATTTTCACAGATAACCCAGCAGTGGAAATCCAAGGATGCCATTAGTTATGTCTGTAAACTGGATGCAATACTATTACTATCCCAAGAATGCCTACCTAATGTATCCTTAGAATATTTCTTATCCTCCCTTTTTGCACAACTTCTCTTTTATTTCTGGACATAAAATGAGTCTCTTTTATTCCTTCCAGCATCCACTTACTTACGCCATCCACCACAAGTACTTGACCCCTTCTTTACCATTCATTTTCTGAGAACAAAACTAACCAGCACAGTTAAAATCTTCAGACAGCTAAGCTTGTGGCATATACACTTTCTGCTTCCATTCACTACAGTACATCCTCCCTTCATTAATACATTTGTGCAATACACAAAAATGCAAGTTTTGTGCCGTATTATTTTTACATTATCAGGATTTAAATGTCTTAACACAGCTGTGTATAACTCCAGTGTAATCAAAAAGATGCTAATACACACTGCCCCTTTTGCTGCTTATACAGATCCCCCTCACGTCATACATTGGTCTAGCCATCTTGCTCTTAAAACATTCTGTACATTTCCTCTGCATTACAAAGTGTGGAATGAGAAAAGGTAAAATTTATGCACAATGGAGTTTAACAGCATCAACGCCCCCCCCCCCTTTTGTGCATATATTTGTCTGAGATTTGTACAGTTCTTCCTAACTAAACTGACAACCATTTTTCCATTATTTGTCAAAGAGCTTTTACCTGTAACTTTTGATCCACAATGGTATATTAACCATGAACAACAAAAAAAAAGCAGGAGGCAAGGCAGTCAGAAATAGCACCAAAACTCCAAGTCCAATAGTAAGTTGAACGCAGCTTTATTAAAATCCAGTAGTGTTTTCGCTGCTAAAAAAGAGTTGCAGCTTCTTCAGAACAAACAAACAAAGTGAATATTAGCGCCAAATATTTAAGAGGAAATCAGAGGTGTGGCAATGACATCACTTCCTCTAGTGTGCTATTTCACTTTAAATTCACAATCAGCAAAATAAAATCTAGCGTTTACATCAACATAAAAATAAAAAAACATCAAGTTATAAGCACAATGTTACAACCTTCATATTAAAAATTGAAAATTGAAATCTACTTTAGATTTAAATGAATTATAAAATTAAAAGTTGTCAAGTTGTATGGATACATATATATTTTAACTTGCAACTAATGTAGTAATATGAAGGTTGTAACATTGTGCTTATAACTTGATGTTTTTTATTTTTATGTTGATGTAAACGCTAGATTTTATTTTGCTGATTGTGAATTTAAAGTGAAATAGCACACTAGAGGAAGTGATGTCATTGCCACACCTCTGATTTCCTCTTAAATATTTGGTGCGAATATTCACTTTGTTTGTTTGTTCTGAAGAAGCTGCAACTCTTTTTTAGCAGCGAAAACGCTACTGGATTTTAATAAAGCTGCTTTCAACTTACTGTTGGACTTGGAGTTTTGGTGCTATTTCTGACTGCCTTGCCTCCTGCTTTTGTTTTTGGTTGTTTTGCTTCACTTCAACAGTTTCTCTTGTAACCATGAACAACACTTATATGACCAGTTTGACACATTGCATATCAATTTTGCATCACCATCATTATCATTTTACATTATCATCATTGTATTTTAATAAAAACAGAAAGACATCAGGTAGGTTAAATGGTTGCAGTCATGTGTTTATTGACAATAAGTGACAATGATCCTTACTGATGGAAGACAATTATATGGAGATGTGCACAAGGCAGGAATTTCAGATAGGCCATTTCTTTACTTCATAGCAGTGCCCTAAACACTACAGAGCAGCAGACAGCACTGTCAATATTTGGCCCTTCTGATTAATCTTGCCCACAGCATAACATTTCCACTTAATTCCTCTGGGACGCGGTACAATCTGCCAAGGAGCCATTACTAGGCTGGTTAATCCCCTGGCAATAATCCCTTAGGGCTGTTTCATCTGTGGGAGGTCTAGGTAAAGAGTCCCTAGATCTGCTCCCCTACTTAGCGTGGCCTCCCTTACCATTCCTGCCTTCCACTCTGCTTATTTGACTGTGATAGCCTAGACTAACCTGTTTATCTCACCTGGAGGAGAAGGCAAAAACCTGAAAAGCCCAGTGGGAAAAAACAGGAACTTCCTTCTTGATCCCCAGTGCAATCACCTATGTAGGTCACTGGGTGCCTTATCTACTTGGAGACTGACCTAGTTCTGGATGCCTATCTTCCCTGCTTTTACGAGGAGGTGGGTTGGGTTGGAAAAGCTGCTTAGGTAGATATTAAAAAGACTGATTTGCATTTTTCACAACTTTTTCAATACTACCCCATGCCAGCTCATCCCACCCTAACCCTCCTGTCCTGATCCTACCTGTTCCTCCACTGCTCCCCTCCCCCTCCGAAACCTGAATCTGAGCTGACCTGCCTCAGTCAAATGCTGGCTTGCTGTGACCTGACTAGCTAGGCATTGTTGTCCAAGACTGGTACAGCTGTCCTTGTCTCTTACTAAACTGACAACCATTTTTCCATTATTTGTCAAAAAACTTTTACCTTTAACTGTTGAGGCACAACAGTATATCAACTATGAACAACATTTATATGACCAATATAATGCATTATATATCAGTTTTGCATCACCATCATTATATTTTTGCATTATCATCATTATATTTTAATAAAAACACAAAGACATCAGGTGGATTAAATGGCCACATCCATGCGTTTATTGCCAATAAGTGCCAATAACCATTACTGATTGAACTAAATTATTTGGAGCTGTACGTATGGCAGGAATATCAGGGAGACCATTTCTTTATTTCATAGGATTTCCCTAAACACTACAGAACAACAGACAGCACTGTCAATATCCACCCCTTCCAAGTAATCTTGCCCACAGCATAACATTTTCATTTAATTCCTCAGGGCTGCCTTACAATCTGCCAAGGAGCCACTGCCAGGCTGGTTAGTCTCCTGGCAACAATCCCTTGTGGCTGTCTGGTCTGTGGGAGATCCAGCTAAAGAATCCTGAGACCCCCACACACACTTACCTTGGCTTCCCTTACCTTTCCTGCCTTCTGCCTTTCCAACAAGCATATCTCCTATCACCCTAAGTGTAAGATCTTTGATGCTAAATCTACTTGTTATTCTGTTTAGAAAACCTGCATACCATCCTCTGACAGATAAACCACACCCCATCATACCTATCATGCCACCTAACTCAGATACCAGGGTGAGGAATGTACACCCCATTTAAATTTGTTAATAACTTATCCATAGTATTATTGCTTCTCACTCTCATCCTCTCTTCTTCTTTAATGGACCTAGCCCCCTCCACTTCCATCTCTGTACTACATTTGTCCAAGAAATAATAGCCTAATGTTAACACTCATATGTATAATTTACCTCCTGCATAATCAAACCAACCAGATCCTTAAATGGAAGTTAGCAAATACCATTATAGCCCAAATACAACACAATAGCCATAGGGGCTTGCTTATTCTGGCAGCTTGCTGCAACACCACCCTATGGTGGTGGCACTGTATGCCTGACACCCCAAACCATATTGCCTCAAACAAATCTTGATTCTGCCTTTGAAAGGATGAGTCCAACCTGCCCTGGACCCAACAATGGAGTTTCCAGACAAATGAATTACCAACTATCTAGATGCATGTCTGATCTGTTGATGTGTGAACAGAAACACATAAACAAGAGTTAAAGCTGTTCACACCTCATATAGCTTTTATAAGCATTGGAGATCTACCTGACCAGCATCTTGATGTCAGCCTGTGATGCCCCCATTGTGTGTGGATATGAAGCTGCCCCTATCCAAAATCAATGCAATGTTTTCCCATCTGTGTCTAAGCCGCACAACCTCACAGCTTCCAGCAAGACTGCTCTCACCTGATACTGTGAAAAAAGGGTATGCTTGCTGATGGCAAAAAATAGACCATCTAGCACACCCTTCTGGTTGCTATATTCCAACAGGACTGCAGCCAAATTGCATTCCAAACCTTTTGCGGTAGTAAGCCTTACCCATTGACCTATCCCTTCCTGATCTATTTTGGAATAAGCCATATAAACCCAAGTGTCCTCCCCTGACATATGATATGCACCAAAGGCAATACCATCCATTGATCTTACATCCTGTTTGGTTGAATGACCTCTGACCATCTAAACGCCCCATAAAAGGCCAACAGAAAGGCAGCTACTTCATATGTAGAAGAGCACACTTTTGGGATGGCGAACCACAGTTTCCATAATACTGAATACTGACGTACCTACCCTGTCCTTAACCTAAATTGGCCATGCCATGTGGACTCATTGGTCATGGAAATAACACCCAAGACCTATTCTCCCTGCGGTATCTATAAACACCTTGAGTGATGGTTGGATGTCACCGTCCTGCCATATTGTCACTCCATCGTAATCTGTAAGAAACATAACCACACCTCTAAATCTTTATTCATTTCCTGTGATATCCTAATTTGGTACTATGGCTTGTGCATCCTGCCCCCTTGGCAGCACCTTACCAAAAGATTGTCCTGTGTACCCCTTGAGGGTAGGGGCATGTAGGAGTTTCTGGTGTGAGGAGAATCTGAGAGGAAAAACACGCCTTAACCGGGTGAGTCCGCTTTCCACATGCCATGCATTGATGTCAAGATTTGCATTGTAATGGATTGTAACCTTTTTTTTTTTTTTTTTTATTAAACCTTGGTAATCCTTTATCCTGTTTTCTTGTTTAGCCCATAATCTGACCTTAATGCCAACCTACTGAAGCTGAGTGGCAGAATAAAGTGCTCCTGGATCACCTTTCTGCATGCAACCTAATAAAAATGTGATTACTGCATGATGAGTCTCATTTATTTCCCTCAGCTAAACATTGTATCTCATTTTAGCTAACAAACATTCCCCCCACTGACCACTGTTGAGCATCAGCCATTAATCTGCAGGAGTTACACCATCAAATCATACTGCAAAAGCTGATTACTGCTCCAGGCCTCCACTGAAAATAGGCTCTGTCCTAGTCAGACTTTCCTGGTCAATGAATGTTTAAAAAATAAATTATCATCATTACCATTATAATTTCAGATACTATTCCAAAATGAGAGCTTTGGAAACTGTTTACTGAGTTGCAAAATCTGGCCACTATGAAGCACAACTATGCTTGTCTGTTGATCTGCTACAAAACACGTATTTGTTTAAACTACTTTCGTGTGGTGTCAGTTTCATTTATTTACCTGCTTGTTAACAAACAACAGAGGGGAGGTTATCAGAATGTATATAGTCCTGTCCCATTCTCCGTGAAGAGCTCCAAATAAACATCTACAGAATAATACATAAGTGGCTCAAAGATGCTGACAATCTATCTTAACACACTATTACTGAGGGACAATTACCATACAATAAGCTAAACAGCACATACACTATGACTCAACTTGGATGACAACATAGCATAATACAGCTGTATAGATTTTCCCACAGACGCCTCAAGTGAATGCTAGAGTGACTTTTTTTTGTTCAATAATATTAGAGTTTCTTACCTCTTATTTTTCGGAAAATGTACAATGCTGCAGAAACTGTGGTTCTCGATTAACTTTTTAAGTGTATTTCATTAATACTGATAAATTCCCCTCATTTTGGCTTTTGTCTCCTCATCAAGTTTGGCTTTGTCTAGAATTCTTGAGCCAAGAAGTTGAGAGGTTTGCTGCAACTTCCTACCTCAAGACAAAGAAGACATTCTGCCTATCAGATTGCTTTTTATTTTTTAATCGTACACGTGTACCTACCAGATTTCTAAGTACATCTGGAGTACTCACAAGTACCGTTTTCTTCTTTCTACCTGACTAACCTTTCTTGTTCTGTATGGCTGAATTTTTGCCACCCAACTGATGTGAATACCCAAAGGCAAACAGCACATTTGCACATTTATAAACTGAACTTGAGGGTGGGTAGCCTAATGGTTAAGGTGTTTGTCTTGCAAACACAAGGTGCAGGGTTTAAGTCTCACTAGGGATAATTGGCTAATCTTAAAATGGCTCACAAGGGCAGTTAGCTTAGTACTAATCTATAAATCTATGAATATACAGTAGGTTAATAACTGACTGTTAGGAGAGTTATCATAGGTCTTTACAGTACCCAAAAATTACCAAGATAAAGTTCTAAACCATTCCTCTCAATAATTGTAAGTAGAGTGCCATAACCCCCTCCCATTATGCTATCTGTCTTGTTTCCACCAAACCTACCCTGTATAAATCCTAATGATTGGGGGGTCATGAGAAACCATACACTTGCAGTAAGCTAACAAACCAGTTTTGCTACACTTACAGAAACCTTTGCAGTCATGGGCTAAGATCATAGCTTGAATTTAGCAGATAAAATGAAGCATTTGCCCTTTTAGAAATATTCCCACCTTCCTTAAACAGGATTATGCCCTAAATCTGTTTTCTGTTCCTCCAAGCCACTTTTGTATTGATGAACAAAAAGATAACCAGAATCTAACCAATAAATCAAAGCTTTGCTCTCTGAAACATTCCAGCCATTTCTAAACAAATTCTGTGTACTGCCCCATTACCTTTCCCCACCTTTATTCTTCTTTAAAGAAATTAACACCACTAAAATCGAAATGGGTACAATATTCTGCTACTTAGCAACAGGGTCACCATCATCCAATTGCTATTTCCTATACTAAGTTTTAAAAATTGGTATGTAAGTAAGTAAAAAACAATAAATCATAGTAAATCCACAGGGTCATCAAATGCAAGGTATGAGCTTTTGTGGTCCAGAACAAAGAATTTACAGAAAGGTTATCTAAAACTTGGTGTTCCCACACCAGCATTGGATCCAGCACTAGGCAACCTAAGTAGTCACCTAGCATCCATTGTCTTGGGGAGGGGACTGGCCAGGGGGCTGCCACAAAAACTTACATTTCTTCTTTAAGGATGTACACAGAGTGCATGTTTGCATGTGTCCTTAGTATAACACGGACACGCACATTTAAACTGAGAGCGCAACATGATTTTCAAGCAGGGATTTGGAGTTATGCTGTTACACTGACACAGATCATTAGTAGGTTAGTAGAGAACAGTGTGTGTGTGTGTGTGTGTGTGTGTGTGTGTGTGAGTGTGTGTGTGTGTGTGTGTGTGTGTGTGTGTGTGTGTGTGTGTGTGTGTGTGTGTGTGTGTGTGTGTGTGTGTGCTTAATGCCCCATTTAGGGGTGGCAGGTTGGTTAACTCATTCAGGCTCAAACCCTGTGCTTTCAATACAGGACCACACAGCCTGAAACCTCTACACACCAACAGCAAAACTAACATCAGCAAAGACTGTTTCAGTTCATTTTTAAACAATGCTGAGCTTCTGTGCATTTTCAAAGACTGTTGGGCTTCTGTTCATTTTCAAGGAATGTTAAGCTTGACAGGAAGAGTTTACTGATACTCATGCTAAGTCAGTTTTATGTGTGCAACTGTATTGTTAAGTAAATGGCCATTATCACTGCTTGTGCTATAATTTTTAAAAGCTGTGTTAATAGCACAACAGGTAGCATACTTGCCTTTGATGCAATAAGCTGTGGATTCTACCCCCACATCATATATATAGATTGCTGATATTGTAGTGCCTTCTTTAAGAGGGGAAGGGGGTCCTGTACTCTGGAGTGTATAAACCTTTGGATTAGATTTTACATTTGTTTACCAGGAAAGTTGAATGGGCTGTTGGCTCATTTTCAGCAGAGATCCAGGGAGAAAATCTTCACTAAATAGATACAATTATGAGAAGAATTACATTGGCAAAAACAGCACCTTATTTAAGTACATTACAGACAAGAATAACAGTGGTCAATAAGACAGCACAATATTTATGTCTTATAAACTATAGCATAATCAAAACAGTTAGGCATCATAAGTAGTACGAGTCAAAGAGAAAGAGTGACTGTACATTAATTACTTAGCATGTCATTGGTGGACATTTGCAGAGAGTCATAAAATGAAAGTAGTCAGTGAAGCATCAGACTAATGCATTTATACAATATTGTAGGCTAATTATATATTGTATGTGTTCATACAGGCATATCAATAAGTAAAAAAAAGCATGAAGGAAAGACAGACAGAAAACGAGGAAGCTAGGCAAAGGTTGTCTGATTTAGAATACAGAGATGAAAGGGATTGGATGGTAATTAGATTAAGATGAGAGAAGTCTAATAAGTATGAACCTGTTGCTGGTTTGACAGCCATTCCCTATTGCAATATTATTAGCTTGCCAATTTTTTTAATGTAACATGGATAATTTATTCTTCAAGGGCAGCAGGCACTGAATTTCTCCATGAAACACTTAAAGTAGAGTTGTTTGCCAGAAGCAACCTCTTCATTAGTTATAGATCTCTTTAATGTGGAACAATTCAGATGACTTTAACTTCTGCTGAGATTGTATGTGTTGACTGATACTGGTGGATTGTAATGACATAAATTTGAGTGGTGTTTTGTGGTTGAAATGTTAGGTAAGGGGTAGTTTTGTCATAATAAGTTAATACATTTTGTTTCATCGCTTAATGGAAAATTGTTCAAACCTACAAATGTAAAACCCACTTTAACAAGTGATGCTGTATTATACAATGAGTATAATTTAATACAATCTGGATAGTGCATCAAAGAACATATGCATGTTTGCATGGTCCAAGAAATGCATGTAAGGGGCTTGTGGTTTGAAAACAGCCCAAAGTTAAACTTAATCTGTCATTGGCCAAATGCATTTTCTTTTAATGTAGGTTTCAATGCCATTTGAATGAATTTGAGCATCAAGGGCAAAGAAGCTTACTGTTCATGCCAAGTCTGTTTCACTGTGAGACTGTATAGCTTTGTTTAGCTATCAGTGTTTATGTTATAAAATTTGAAATAAGTTTTAAATATCTCTAATCAGTGTAGAAGACAAAAATAGTATGCAGTGTGAAAGGCTTTAGCAATGTTTATGGCAACTGGGAAGAAATAGCCAAGTTATGGGACACTGGAATAGCTGGGGGGTGCTACCGGGGGGCGGGGGGTGCGGTTGGGGGGGGTTGATGATCTGGCTCTGCACCCAGTATGACCTGAAAGACGTGCATTTGTAAAATATTAAATTGTTCAAGCAGGAGCTAGAGCTAAATGGAATAAGGATAGACAGATAGTTATGGTTGTAGTAGGATCAAATGGACCAATAAAAATAATTTGTAATCATATTTACAGCCACTAATACAAGTAACTCTGTATGAACTACATAAAGAGGCAATGCTGAGTAAGTTGCAGATGTTGAGAAGAGCATTCTTGACTGCCATCAAAGATTGAAGCAAAACTGATTTTTTTCAATGTATAAGTATGCCTTTATTTAGGAATGTGGTCCTTCAGTGAATGTTTGTAAAACAACAAACCATTTACAAAAATTAAACAGAAACAAGCCATATAATAACAGGAAAAACTAATGGCCTCAAGAAATAAACTCATATTACTCTCCTCTAAAGCTAACATACCCAAGGAATAAACTCAAAATCACCCTCCCCAAACTACTTCAACAACGCAAATAATGTTGTAAAGTGAAAGATCAAAACTTTCAAAGCAAGGACAAGTTAAACATTTCCATCTTATCCAAAAGGAACCATGAAATATCCATTAACTATACCAAGAATCTCAGAAGCAATACCCAGAACTGCAATGAGTTATTCTAAAATGGTACAACCTACAATGACGCCATGGATATTACAAACATAGCAGTGGACAAATTTAGTTCAAACTTCTCTCCTCTCCCCTCCCTGTTTTCCCCTTACTCCATTCAGTCTGCATGACATCCTATAATTACCTCAGAGTAAGTCCTAAAAGCCCCCTTCAAAACCAAAAACACTAGCTCTGTGGTTCCAGACAATCTACCAGGTTGTCTTCTTGTAAACACAAGATACTGTCACACTGCCTTTCACTTAAACCCATTCAGTCTTAGTCTCTCTATCATCTATGTGCCTCAGACCTAGAGAACAGCTTTTGTGGGTGACAACAAGGGTAGCCATACCATTGCCCCAGGAACTATAGGCCAATTAACTTTGCCAGTAACATTTGCAAAGAAATGGAATGCTTCATTATAGATCCAATATCCAAACCAATCTGGGTCATGAAAGGTTAAGTCTGCCTTCTAATCCTGGGAGAGGTATATGAGGGTTACATAAGCACTGTATAAAAGTAAGTCTGTGTAAACCGCCTAAATGGATTTAGCCAAGCCCTTCAATACTGCTTCACACTCTGGCATTATTGAGAAACTGGCCCAATTAAATATAAACCATATATAATTTTACTGGGTAGTGAAATGGTTTATGTACAGAATGCACTCAGTCAGGGTTGGTGTCACAATTTCCTCCAGAATGCTTGTCACTAGTGGTATACCTCAGGATTCACCCAGCCTTTTCTGTGTTTCTGTATACCTCAGGATTCCAGAAGCCACTACTAGTCAGAAAACAGTTCAGTGATGTCCATCCTGTTATCAAAGGTCTCTAATAGGCTTCCTGACAACTGAAAATTCTGAGCTGTTGTCAGCTCACCAGATGACACCCACATCCTTCAAAATGTCCTAACCTGCCTGAACACATGGTGTCAGGACTGCAGACTAAACCTCATTGTTAAGAAATGTAGTACATACATCTTTGGGAAACAAGAACACTCTTGCACCTATCAGGTAACTATTTACTTTTAGCTACTATCATTAGAGACTGAGGCACACTTGTGACAATGAGGTGTCTTTTGACCATCAGGACTCAATTATCAACTGGAAGTTCATTTACCCACCAGAAGTTATCACTAAAGGCAGATCATCCAAGGCTAAGGAAGTTATTTTCTCTCCATACTCCTCCCTTATCCATTCAATAATAGAATGTGATATCCCATTTATACATATTTATTAAGGCATATTGCCGTATTGCGGTGGTGCAGCAGTAGAGTTGTTGCCTCACAGCAAGAGGTTCTCCCATTCGATTCTTGGCTGGAGTGCCTTCGGTGTGGAGTCTGCATGTCCTCCTCATGGTTGAGTGGCATTTGAAAGACATGCGTAGAATGGGCGTGCCTTCGTTGAAGGTTGGGCGTTGAGCTGGCTCCTCGGCACCCGTAAAAAACTACTGCCAATCATTAGCAGACCGGAGATCCGCTGTGGCGACCCCTAAAAGGGAAAAGCCGAAAAAAGAACAATCATTGAGGCATATTGCCCAACTATAACAACACAATGTTTCTGCACAAAAAAAAAATCATCTCTGGTATGAGCTCCCTAGGCTATACTTTGTGTTTAAAAGCCCAAGTTCTTAGTATGTGATATGGTGGTGATATAGAGGGGTGCTAGTTATATTTGTAGGCACTGAAGAAGACAGTGCACTTTAATCCAAGATCAGGCTACTTGGTGGAAGCAAAGAGAGCAGGAAGGCCCTAGACTGATGGAAAAACAAGTGGTACAGAGCGAGATAGGGGAAAATGTAAATGTTGACAGAAAGCAGAATAACAGATGGGCAAATGAAGCAGATGAATCTTATCAGAGTAGAAAACATCAGTGGAGAGAAACCCATAGCCGGATAAGAACTTCAGGGACAGATTTCATTTGAAGCAGAGTAGAAGAAAATAGGAGACCTTTGATGATCACTAACAAATTTTATCCATTTGATATGCAGTCATGTGTGCACCAGAAGTGCTCAGTTGTATACAATGATGCACTGAAGGAGAAAACCCATGGATTGTTGTTGGGTGGCAGACCTATTACAAGGTGAATAAAGAAACCTGAGTCAGTGCTTGAGATCAAAAGTCATTCATGGCACTCAAATTGGCTGGAGAGATAGGAATATTCTAGGGAAGGGGTGTGAGTGTCTGGTGTGCCTCCCCAATAACCTTTGTTCTTTTGTTCTCTTTTTGTTGTTGTTCTGCTTTCATGTGTGCCTGTGAGGAGTGCAGCAGAAGGGTAGAATTTGAAAAAGGAGGTGACATGAATCCACATGTCCATAGTGATGAGGAAGTCCTTCTATGTGGCACAACTTATAAGTTTAGATACTGCAGTCAGATCAAAGTAAATTATAGTCCTGTCATACTCAGCCCTCATTAGATTGATAATCGAGTACAATGCACAATTTGGCATATACTTGACTAGGCACTTACAGCAGCTGGAATGACCTCAGAGGTTCCTCACAAAGAAAATACAGGGTGTACACAACATGTCCTATGCAGATAGACTAAAAGCCCTATCCCTTTACTTTGTCTCCTACCGACTATTAAGAGGTGACCTATGCCTGACCTGTAAGGCACTCATAAATCCAGCCCTGATGGAGCTGCTACATATCTGCAAGTCAAACAGAACAACGGTCAATCAATCTAGACATCTAAACTTAGTCAGCGACTCAAACAAAACATGCTGGACAGACAGATATGTGTCTCAGAGACTCCCCCTTCTTTGGAACAGGCTCCCTATTCACATTAAGCAGAGCCCTTCCCTGGCCATCTTCAAATGCCATTTGATCACTGGATATAGAATTGCAAATTCATACCTGGGGTAGTGCCTATGTCCCTTATAGACAGGGACAGTCTGCAAGATACCCTACTCCTTGGCACAAATCTATGCCATCTTCTTGCCCCTAGGGGCCATATATTTGGTAAAATTTAATTATATTGGCTATACTTGTAAGGGATCTTATGCAGTTAGCCTAGTAATCTCCTATGAACCTATTAATCTAAGAATCAACTCCTCTCAACTGGATGAGTCATGCTCTGGTGATGTAAAGTTTTTGAGATCTGTGTGGGTATTTTAAGGTATGTGAAATTGTACTGGGGACAGAGTGATGCATGCTTTTGTGGGTATGAGTGGAGGCAGTGCTACTGGAGCATATAAGGGAGGAGGCTGTAACACTTAAAAGGAGGCAACCCTGAGAGTTTACACACAACATACTACTGTGGTGATAGACTGTGCAAGAGATCAATGGTATGGACACTGGTTCAATTACAGAGTGACTGAAGGCTCTCAGATTAATTAACAACAGCTGTCTTGCTAGATCACAGTAAGTTGCCATTTGTCCGAGGCAGCTCAGATACAGGTAATAGGTATAAGGTCAGGATTGGTCGGGAGGGTTAGGGTGGGGCAAGCTGGCAATCAATCTTTCAATTTCTACCTTAGCAGCTTTCTTTTCAAAAACAGAACAAGACAGAGACAACATGATCAGCAGATGTAATTTATAAACAAACAACAAAGAAACAGTGATGAACAAGGATCACTGAATTCCTGTAAAGAGTTTAGCAGCATCTGGGAATACTAGAAATTACTAAGACTTTAAATCTGGATGCTTTCTGCAAGGTAAATGATGCTTTGTTAATTCTTGGTTAATTTCTTATGCAAAGACACACATTTTGTAAGATAATTCTTGTTTTCCAAATTACCAGTATTAAAAATAGTAGATACTACTTGGTTTCTGCTTTAGTGCAATATAAAGCAAGTTTTGTTGAATGTCTTGTTGATTATTTGTTTATGTGTGTGTGTGTGTGTGTGTGTGTGTGTGTGTGTGTGTGTGTGTGTGTATGTGTACATATATGTATGTGTGTATACATGCATATATATATATATATTATAATGTGTGTGTGTGTGTGTGTGTGTGTGTGTGTGTGTGTGTGTGTGTGTGTGTGTGTGAAGGCAGTACACATCTGATGCTTTGTACAACATAAATCATGTTTTGTTCACTAATTGATTGGTGCTTAGTGCAAAATAAATCATGTTTGGTTAATTTCTTAATTAATAAATGTAAAACAAACGAAATTAAGCTGGTTGCTGCACTAAACCTAAGCTATGTGTTACAGGAGTTACAGCCAGTTGCATATAGTAAATGAATAAATGGGTATTATTGGATAGAAATGTTTGACTAAACACGGTGTATGTGCATTTTTCTTTTGAAAGACAATATCCAGTTGGTTTGCTTCTACTTGCTAGCATGGGATGATCAGATGTGATCATTGCTTCTTCATTTTCAGTAATCCCGTGTGGCTCATGTCAGTAGTTATACAGTCTGTTGATACTGATATTCCACTGTAGGAACCTATTTTTAAATCTAACTTTGTATTTGTGGTGGATAAGGACAGATGCATCGATGCCTTTGTCAAGGTAAGGCCAAAAATCAATGGTATATCTGGCTTCCTTAGCTATGGGCTCCACCAGGGATGATGAGCTTTTAGATCTTCTTAAGTCATTAGAGAGTGCTAAAAAACTGCTTCCGGACAAATCACTGAGAAAGTTGGATTGGGAGTATTTTGGGTTGGACCATTATGGAGATTATAATGATAGATAGTCTGTTAGAGTCTGGTTTGAAAAATGAGAGGTAACTACAAGTGTAGAGCATCTTTTTACTACATTTGCAAGACCAAGAACAAGTAACTTTAAGCCCCTGGCAGAAGAAAGTACTATGTCACTGACAGCGTAAGCATTAATAATGCCCAAGAAATTTAGTGCATATTTTTTGTTTGAGAGGCATGTTTGCAAGCTTATTGTCCAATAGCTGAAATGATGAATGAGGACTAATTTGCTTATGTAGGTATAACTGGCTGTGGAAAGCATGAAACAGTCTATAATTAGTCAGGATATGGTTGATGGACTTGTCAACAGATACCAGGATACATGAAAGTCCTATGTTTTTATTTTGTTGAATTTGCTATGAGGTGAGGGGATTCAGAAGAAGATGGATAGCTCCCACCAGACACGCACTTGTATTCATTAGGTGGTCTGAATGAGTAATAGGCATTAAATGCAGCTAGTAAAGCCATAGTGTAATTACACTGGTACAAGATTTTTGCAATTTTGTAATTATGCAAATGTGTATGTTTTCAAGGGCCAGAAAGGCCTTGCATTGAACAGTGCTACATTAAGAGGTACTTGATTTGGGGTTTGTTATGCTGGTAGCTGTAGGAAACAAATCCTGCCTAAAAAAGCAGTATGAGGAAAATGAATAGTGTAACCAATATACAAAAGCTCTGTGGGGGGGTGAAGTGCAGGCCATCCTTTGAAAAGCAGGTAGGGCTGTCATCAATATTTTTCCAAGCTAATGCATATTGGATCTCCTTAAAGGCCAGTTGTTGAAGTCAATTAATTTTTTGTTTCGACTGTGGTATCATTTTCAGTGTTGGCAAAATGTTGTCCCAAAATTAGCTGTTTTCCAGCCTCAGGCACACAGAAACACATAGTGAGAGCTCATTTATTTCTCTCGTCATATATTCAAAGGTAGAATGCCTAAGATTGCTTCCATGTGTACAATGACCAAGTCATATGGATACTTGGCATAAAGGAATTTGAGTGCCCTGGTGACATCATAAATTCTAGTACCTGGGAGGTCACATACCATTACTCAATCCATTGTCTGGTGAGTGTCAAATCAGTATATATGACTATAAATTCATCTATGATTAGGACATTCTCATAAGAACCAGCAAACCTTGGCAGGTTTAATGGCATAAACAAACTACTTGAGTAACTCTTGTATGTGATGACAACAGGAGATGTTGCTGTGTGTATAGTAGATGAGGAGTGACTATATTGCTAAATGTGGTGGCACAATGCCTAGGAGGTCCCGGAGGTCTGGAAGGGATGTTTAGTACATCAGCATATGGTGGCTTAATGTTTGTGTTATGATGTGCTGGTGTGATGTATGGAATGATATGACAAATGGGTGACATGAAAGGTTGGCCTCCAGTTTAAACTGGTTTTGTCACCTGTCAAAAAGCAGAAATAGTGAGTGGCAGGAATAATGGATTGTCTGTGAACATGAAGCATTTGCTAAACTGCCTTAGGGTGCCTAATACTAGTTATCTGACAACAGATTATATCAGGGTAGACTGTGATCCCACGGTGTGTGGGAGTCAATACATGGGTTAGTTTTTAATTGGACTAGGGTATTATATATATATATATATATATATATATATATATATATATATATATATATATATATATAAAGGTATAGCAATATTAGTTTGGGAACTATCTTCACAGTACCAAGATATAGTAGTTCAGGGTTCTATGCAGACCTAGACATGATGATAGAGGTCTGGGTGCTATGCAGGCAACAACAAGATAAAGTAGTTCAGATTACAAATTTGTGTACAACCAAAACTGTGGCAACAATAATATGGGTAACATGCTGCCAGTCATAATATACAGTAGTACTAGTTGTACTATGCAACCAGTAATAAGATACAGCAGCAATATTTGTACTATGCAACCTATAATAACATACAGTGGTAGTTGTACTATGTGACCAGTAATAAGATACAGTAGCAGTAGTAGTTGTACTAGTCAGCCAGTAATAAGATACAATAGTAACTGTACTATGCAACCACTAATAAAATACAGTAGAAGTAGTTGTTCTATGTGACCAGTAATAAGAAACACTAGTAATAGTTGAAGTATGTGGCCAATAGTAAGATGCAGTAGTAATAGTTGCACTATGTGGCCAGTTATAGAACACTGCAGTAGCAGTTGTATTATGCAGCCAGTAATAAGATGCAGTACTAGTAGTTGTACTATGCGACCACTAATAAGATACAATAGTAGTAGCTATACTATGCATCCACAAGTAAGATACAGTAGTTGCATTTGTAGTATATGGTCACCAATAAAATACAGTAGAAGTAGTTGTACTATGTGACCAGTAATAAGATACAGTAGCAGTAGTAGTTGTACTAGTCAGCCAGTAATAAGATACAATAGTAACTGTACTATGCAACCAGTAATAAAATACAGTAGAAGTAGTTGTTCTATGTGACCAGTAATAAGAAACACTAGTAATAGTTGAAGTATGTGGCCAATAGTAAGATGCAGTAGTAATAGTTGCACTATGTGGCCAGTTATAGAACACTGCAGTAGCAGTTGTATTATGCAGCCAGTAATAAGATGCAGTACTAGTAGTTGTACTATGCGATCACTAATAAGATACAATAGTAGTAGCTGTACTATGCATCCACAAGTAAGATACAGTAGTTGCATTTGTAGTATATGGTCACCAATAAAATACAGTAGAAGTGGTTGTACTATGTGGCCAGCAATAAGATACAGTATTACTAGTTGTACTACAAGACTAGTAATAAGATACAGCAGAAGTTGTATTATGAGACCAGTAATAAGATACAGTAATAGCAGTTGTACTGTGACCACTAATAAGATACAGTACTACTAGTTTTACTATGAGAGTAGTAATAAGATACAGTAGTAGTTCTGCTAAATGACCACTAATGGGATACAGAAGTAGTTGCTGTACTATGAGACCAGTAATAAGACTCAGTAGTAGTCATGCTATGTGACCAGTAGTAAGATATAGTAGTAGTTGTTGTACTAATAGACCTGTAATAAGATACAGTAGTAGTTGTATTATGTGAACAGTAGTAAGATACAGTAGCAGTAGTTGTACTATGTGACCAGTACTAACATACAATAGCAATAGTTGTACTATATGACCAGTAAGATTGTTTAATGAAATCTTGGAAAGTGAGAGAATACCTGAGGAATGGAGAAAAAGTGTTTTGGTACCGATTTTTAAGAATAAGGGTGATGTGCAGAGCTGTAGTAACTACAGAGGGATTAAACTGATCAGTCACAGCATGAAGTTATGGGAAAGAGTAGTGGAAGCTAGGTTAAGAAGGGAGGTAATGATTAGTTATCAGCAGTATGGTTTCATGCCAGGAAATAGCACTACAGATGCGATGTTTGCTCTGAGAGTGTTGATGGAGAAGTACAGAGAAGGTCAGAAGGAGTTGTATTGTGTCTTTGTGGACTTAGAAAAAGTGTATGACAGGGTGCCTAGAGAGGAGTTGTGGTATTCTATGAGGAAGTCGGGAGTGTCAGAGAAGTATGTAAGAGTGGTACAGGATATGTACGAGGGTAGTGTGACAGCGGTGAGGTATGCGGTGAGAGTGACAGATGTGTTTAAGGTGGAGGTGGAAATACATCAAGGATCAGCTCTGAGCCCTTTCTTATTTGCAATGGTGATGGACAGGTTGACAGAGGAGATCAGACAGGAGTCCCTGTGGACTGTGATGTTTGCAGATGACATTGTGATCTGTAGTGAGAGTAGAGAACAGGTGGAAAAGACCCTGGAGAGGTGGAGATATGCTCTAGAGAGAAGAGGAATGAAGATCAGCAGGACTAAGACAGAATATATGTGTGTGAATGAGAGGGAGGATAGAGGAATGGTGAGGATGCAGGGAGTAGAGGAGGCAAAGGTGGATGAGTTTAAGTACTTAGGATCAACAGTTCAGAGTAATGGTGAGTGTGGAAGAGAGGTGAAGAAGAAAGTACAGGCATGATGGAGTGGGTGGAAAAGAGTGTCAGGAGTGATTTGTGACAGACGAGTTCCAGTAAGATTGAAAGGGAAGGTCTACAAGAGGGTAGTGAGACCAGCTATGTTATATGTGTTGGAGACAGTGGCATTGACAAAAGGCAGGAGTCAGAGCTTGACATGGCAGAGCTGAAGATGTTAAGATTTGCACTGGGTGTGACGAGGATGGACAAGATTAGGAATAAGTATATTAGGGGGCCAGCCCAGGTTGGAAGGTTTGGAGACAAAGCCAGAGAGGCAAGATTACGTTGGTTTGGACATGTGCTGAGGAGGGATGCAGAATATATTGGGAAAAAGATGCTAAGGATGAAGCTGCCAGGTAACAGGAAAAGAGGAAGGCCTAAGATAAGGTTTATGGATGTGGTGAGAGAGGACATGCAGGTGGTTGGTGTGACAGAGCAAGATGCAGAGGACAGGAAGAAATGGAAACAATTGATCCACTGTGGTGACCCCTAACGGGAGCAGCCGAAAAAAGAAGAAGAAGATACAGTAGTAGTGGTACTATGTGACATGTAATAAAATACAGTAGCAGTACCTGTACCATGCAAACAGTAATAAGATAGGGTAGTAGTAGTTCTATGCAGCCAGTAATAAAATACAGTAGTAGCAGTTGCACTATGCAGCCAATAACTAGATATAGTAGTAATAGTTATATTATGCGACCAGTAATAAGCTACATTACGAGTAGTTGTACAATGCTAATGGTAATAAGATACACTAGTAGTTGTACAATGTGACCAATAATAAAACACAGTGCTAATAATTGTACTTTGTGGCCAGTAATAAGATACATTAATGGTTGTATTCAGTAGTAGTTTTACTATGCGACCACTAATAGGATACAGTATTAGTTGTTATACTATGTGACCAGTAATAAGACACAGTAGTAGTCATACTATGTGACCAGTAGTAAGATACAGTAGTAGTTGTATTATGTGAACAGTAGTAAGATACAGTAGCAGTAGTTGTACTATGTGACCTGTAATATGATACAGTAGTAGTAGTGGTACTATGTGACATGTAATAAAATACTGTAGTATTAATTTTGCTATGTGAACAGTAATAAGAAACAGTAGCAGTAGTTGTACTATGTGAGCTGTAATAAGATACAGTAGTAGTTGTACTATGCGATCAGTAATAAGATATAATAGTAGTTGTACTATATGACTAGTAATAGGATACAGTAGCAGTAGCTGTACTATGTGAACATTAATAAGATACAGTAGCTGCAGTTGTACTATACGACTAGTAATAAAATATTGTACTAGTAGTTCTACTATGCTGCCAGTATTAAAATAAGTAGTAGTAGCTGTAGTATGTTAACAGTAATAATATACAGTATTAGTTGTACTATGTGACCTTTAATAAGATACAGTAGTAGTTGTACTATGCAACCTGTGATAAGATAAAGTAGTAGTAGTTGTACTATGTGACCTGTAATAAGATACAGTAGTAGTTGTACTACACAACCTGTAATAAGATACAGTAGAAGTAGTTGTACTACGCGACCTGTAATAAGATACAGTAGTAGTAGTTGATGTACTATGTGAAGGGTAATAAGACACAGGGTAGTAGTAGTTGTTCTATGCAGCCAGTAATAAAATACAGTAGTAGCAGTTGCACTATGCAGCCAATAACTAGATATAGTAGTACTATGTAAACAGTAATAAGATGCAGTAGTAGTAGTTGTACTATGTGAACAGTAATAAGATATAGCAGCAGTAGTAGTTGCACAATATAACCTGCAATAAGATACAGTAACAGTCATTGTACTATGCGACCAGTAATAACATACAATAATAGTAGTTGTACTATTCGAAAAGTAATACGATACAGTAGTAGTTGTACTATGTGACCTGTAATGAGATACAGTAGTATTAGCTGTTGTACTATGTGACCAGTAATAAGATCAGCAGTAGTAGTTGTACTATGTGACCTATAATGAGAGACAGTAGTACTAGTGGTACTATGTGACCAGTAATAAGATACAGTAGTAGTTGTACTATGTGACCTATAATGAGAGACAGTAGTATTAGCTGTTGTACTTTGTGACCAGTAATAAGATCAGCAGTAGTAGTTGTACTATGTGACCTATAATGAGAGACAGTAGTACTAGTGGTACTATGTGACCAGTAATAAGATACAGTAGTAGTTGTACTATGTGACCTATAATGAGAGACAGTAGTATTAGCTGTTGTACTTTGTGACCAGTAATAAGATCAGCAGTAGTAGCTGTACTATGTGACCTATAATAAGAGACAGTAGTACTAGTGGTACTATGTGAACAGTAATAAGATCCAGTAGCAGTAGTTGTACTATGTGACCAGTAATAACATGCAATAGTAGTAGCTGTACTATTCAACCACTAATAAGATACAGCAGTAGTCGTGCTATGCAACCTGTAATAAGATACAGTAATAGGTGCAGTTCTACTATTTGATCAGTAATAAGATACATTAGTAACTGTTGTACTATGCGACCAGTAATAAGATACAGTCATAGTTCTACTATGTGACCAGTAATAACATACAGTAGTAGTAGTTGTACTATGTGACCAGTAATAACATACAGTAGTAGTAGTTGTACTATGTGACCTGTAATAATATACAGTAGTAGTAGCTGTATTATGTGAGAAATAATGATATACAGTAGTATTTGTACTATGCAACCTGTATAAGATACGGCAGTAGTAGTTGTACTTTGCAATCTGTAATAAGGTACAGTATTAGCAGTTGTACAATGTGACATGCAATAAAATACTGTAGCATTAATTTTGCTATGTGAACAGTAATAAGATACAGTAGCAGTAGTTGTACTATGGGACCTGTAATAAGATGCAGTAGTAGTTGTACTCGTACCTCTCAACTGTCCAGATTTTTGCAGAATGTCCAGGTTTTTGGCTCATGTTTTTAGTCTGTTCTTCATAAAATCTGTCATTTTCTGGCAATTCACTTTGATGATCTGAGGATTGATGTCACTAAACCACAAAAACCTCCTAGACAAAATACACATAAGAAATACCCTCAGCAGCCCCAAATGCACACTTTCAAAACAACACCCACATCAACACATAGAGCTACATCTCATGGAGCCTCTACCTCTAAGCCCATAAAGAAAGTCACCACACAGTCCAAAATTCTAGTCATTGGAGACTCCATTGTGAGACACACTGATGTCCCTCTCACCAGGCTGAGAAAGGAGAAAGTTATGGTCAGTTGCTTATCAGGGGCTATGATCTGTCACATTACACATGCATTCAGGTCACTGGATCACAATTACCAATATGACTCAGTCATAGTCCATGTGGGAGTAAATGACCTGAGATGTACCTCCCTATACTATATGAAGAGAAACATCACAGAGCTTTCGAAATATGTGTCTCAAGCTGGTATGAGCCTAGCACTGAGCATCATTTTACCTTCTCCAAGGATGATGCCACAATGCGAACAAAAGATGATTGACTAATAATTGGCTTAGTTTCTGGTGTCATTCTAAGGGGGTGCAATATTTGTCAGCATGGAAGCTAATGATTAACAGACAATGCTGCTTTGCTAGGGATGGTCTGCACCTCTCCCCTCTAGGCTTTCAAATATTAGCTAAAACGTTGTCTTCCCCCATAGTGCCTTTTTTAGGCAATGCCAAACTGAAAGTACTCTGACATAGCAAATCAAAACCAAGAAAATCTAAAGGTATTGCTGCTCAATGCTAGAAGCCTAAACAAAAAACTCCACTCCCTGGAAGCTCTCTTTACGCTAGAGAATGCTGATGTCTGTGTAGTCTCAGAGACATGGGTTAAAGCCGTGGACAGCACACCAACAGTGCAGGGTTATAATGCCTTCCACACATTTAGACCAGCAACTTCACAGGCAGGGACTAAAGGTAGAGGTGTCTCTATTTACATCAAATAAAATATATGTCAAGGCTGGTCAAACAAGACAATACACTTGAGCTGCTCCATGTTCAAATCGCCATAGGTAAAATCCAGTACCACTTCCTTGCAAGCTATTGGTCCCCTGCATGACCCAGGAAATCCATACCATGTATTTAAACTTATTAGAAACACTAACCATCCAACCCAATACCATATTCATGGGAGACTTTAATTACCCCACTATTAACTGGCAATTCTATACGATATCAAATGTACATGCACAGAGATTCCTGGATTTTGTAAACACAAACTCCCTGGACCAGATAGTCAATATACCAACTAGGGGTGCAACCATACTGGTTCTGGTCCTCAATAATATGGAAGAGTGCTGCACACCCCCTACTGTAATGCCTTCCCTGGTAAGGTCAGACCACAAAAAGGTCTCCTTTGAAGTAAGAATAAAACCTGGACCCCCATCTAAACTGGGAATATTCAGGAACTATTCTAAGGCTAAACACATGCTATTAAGTGAGAACCTGGCAAAATTTCAAGCCTCTATAAACCCTGTACAAGCATGTTAATAGCTGTATCAAGGCAGCTGTACCCACCAGGAAGAAGTACAGAACTAACTCAAAAAACAAGCCACCCTGATGGAATCACAAACTCAATCAGATGTATAACAGCAGGAAGAAAATCATGGCAAAAATAGGAGGTGCGGCACCCAGCAGGATAAAAGCACTCTCATTAAACTAAACAAACAACTCAGAGGACAAATAAAGTCTACCAAAGCCAAATTTGAGGTAGGTTTGGCCTCCCAGGCCAAGGACAACTACAAAGCATTCTTTAGCTATGTCCGCAACCTCAAAGGCAATACACAATTGTGTGCAGAGCTCATTGTAAATGGAGCCATCTACACTGAGCCAGAAGATACAGCAAACCTCCTGGCTGATAAATTCAGCTCCAACTTTACTCCTCTCTCTCCCTCAACCTTCCCTCAGGAAATATAATCAGATATAACTCCCCCTACAATCACTAGGGAACAGATCCTAAATGCTCTTTCTAAGACCAAGAACACTGCACCAATGGGCCCAGACAATATCCTGGGATGCCTTAGAAACAGCATGAAACATGAGCTATCAGGGCCTCTGGAATTACTATTTAACTGTAACCTCCAAACAGGCTTCGTTTTCCATGAATGGAAAAAGGCAACAGTCATCCCTCTCCACAAAAGTGGACCATTTACAGACCCTGGAAACTACAGACCCATAAGTCTTACTAGTCTTATATGTAAAGCCATGGAAAGAATTATCATGGAGATGATCAGTAGAGATATAGTTAAACTCCAGACACTGAACCCAACCCAGTTTGGTTTCCTAAAGGGCAGATCATGCCTACTCAACCTGGTGGACTTCTTGAGAAGGTCACCAAAACAATGGATGAGGGCAAAATCATTCACACTCCCTACCTTGACCTGGCATTTGACACAATACCCCACTTGGGCATTGTTGACAAACTCAAGAGGTTAGATACAAACATATATGTGACCCAGTGGATAGCCAACTGGCTCACAGACAGGACCCAGGAAGTTAGAAATGGGGAGTCCACCTCTACAAAGAGGCCAGTCACAAGTGGAGTCCCTCAGGGATCAGTCCTTGGACCACTCCTTTTTGGCATTTACTTCTCATAAGTCAAGGCCAATGTCAGTGGTCTCTGGCTGACTAAATTTGCAGATGATTACAAATTAGGAGTTGTCATTGAATCTCACACTGGCACAAATGTTCTCCAGGAGGGGCTGACAAAGACAAACAACTGGTGTCAGAGACATGGACTAAAACAAAATTCCAAAAAATGCATAATAGTATACTTTGAAAAGCCATCCATCCCTGGTAATTATCATATTGACAACACATCCTTAGAGATGACCTAGTAGTTAGGGACTTAGGGACACACATATAATCTAGCCTTTGACCATCACATGTCTACAGTGGTGAGGAAATAATTCTATGTTGTGCAACTTATAAACAAAGGTATGGCATCTAAGTACAAGGAAGTCATTATTTCACTGTATTAAGCATTCATCAGACCTATCATTGAGTACATGCCCCCTTGGTATGTACCTAACCAGGCATATCCAACAACTGGAACATCCACAGAGGTTCCTCACTAAAAGAATACAGGACATAAGTAATATGTCCTATGCAGACCCCCTCAAGTCCCTATCCCTGTATTCTGTCTCTTACATGCTTTTGAGGGGAGATCTAGGCCTGGCATACAGGGCATTGTCAGATATCACTCTGATGGACCTCGTGCATATCCACAAAACAAACAGTACCAGAATTATGCCTTCTAAAGACATAAACCTTGCCTGTGACATAAATAGGACCTGCTGGAGGAATAGGTATGTATCTCAGATACTACCCCATCTATGGAGCAGGCTCCCCATCAGTGTAAAGTAGAGTTCCTCCCTAATCCAATTCAAGTGCATCTTGGACAATTGGATGGGAAACCAGAAATTCATCCCTGGTTTGGCACCTATGTCTCTGATGCAAACAGATAACCTATAAATGGTTCATCTCCCGAGCCCATGCTTACACCTATCAAGGGTATCAGAACTCATCAGAGATTTGAGATTCATGGCTAGGCTTAAAAAGGCCCTTGTGGTCATTAGCCTAGTAAACACCTATGAATCTACGAACCTATAAATAATGACATACATTTGAGTTTCAGTCTTGAAATCCTTCAGAAAATGTGTTAAAACAAACCCTGTTACTCTAAGTTTATAAGATCGATATTCAAAATATGTCCCTATTTTTGGGCCTTTGTCCCCCCATTTTGTCAGGCTTTGTCCAAATTTCTTGCTATAAGAGTTTGAGGTGTGTGGTTGTACTATACAACCTGTAGTAAGCTACAGTAGTAGTAGTGGTAGTTGTACTATGTGAACAGTAATAAGATTACAGTAGCAGTAGTTGTGCTATGCTACCTGTAATAAGATGCAATAGTAGTAGTTATACTATGTGACATGTTACATGTAATAAAATACTGTAGTATTAATTTTGCTATGTGAACAGTAATAAGATACAGTAGAAGTAGTTGTACTATGCAAGCTGTAATAAGATAAAGTTGTACTATGCGACCTGTAATAAGATACAATAGCAGTAGTTGTATTATGTGACCTGTAATAAGATGCAGTAGTTGTTGTACTATGTGACCTGTAATAAGATACAGTAGTAGTAGTACTATAGTGGTAGTAGTACTATGTGACAAATAAAATACCGTAGTATTAATTTTGCTATGTCAGCAGTAACAAGATACAGTATTTATTTATTTATTTTATTTAAATTTGTTGACTGGGCTAGTCCAGCTGGATACATGTCCATTTTCAGCAGAGGCCCGGGGAGAAAAGCTCCTCGAAAGTAAAGTACAATATTATATATAAAAACAAAACAAAATTTCACAGGTGCAAATACAATACAAAATTAAGCTATTTGATACATGAAAGATCACATAGATGTGAGTAGAGTAGAATATAAGGAAATATGTTCACTTCAAAACACATATGATTGCAGAATCTTATGATAAGTATCTTTTGTTAGCATAGTAGGTAGTCTGAAAGACATTTTTCGATATAGATAGAGAATCTAATCAATTTTATTTTAAGGCCTGTTATATTTCTGGTTTTCATTAGGTAGTTAGTATATACAGTATCAGTAGCAGTAGTTATGTGAACAGTAATAAGATGCAGTAGACATAGTTGTACTATGCGACCTGTAGTAGTTGTATTATATGACCTGTAATAAGATACAGTAGTAGTGGTAGTGGTACTATGCAACAAATAAAATACTGTAGTATTACTTTTGCTATGTGAACAGTAATAAGATACAGTAGCAGTAGTTATATTATGTGAACAATAATAAGATACAGTAGAAGTAGTTGTACTATGCAACCTGTAGTAGTTGTACTATGTGACCCATAATAAGATACAGTAGTAGTAGTAGTGGTACTATCTGACAAAATGCTGTAGCATTAATTTTGCTATGTGAACAGTAATAAGATACAGTAGCAGTAGTTATACTATGTGAACAGTAATAAGATACAGTAGCAGTAGTTATACTATGTGAACAGTAATAAGGTACAGTGGCAGTACTTGTACTATATTACCTCTAATAAGATACAGTAGCAGTAGTTGTACTATATGACCTGTAATAAGATACAGTAGCAATAGTTGTACTATGTGAACAGTAATAAGATACAGCAGCAGTAGTTGTACTGCATGACCTGTAGTAAACTAAAGTAGTGATAGTTGTATTATATGAACAGAAATACGATTACATTAGTAGTAGTTGTGCTATGCGACCTGTAATAAGATACAGTAGTAGTAGCTGGGCACTATGCAGGGAGTAACACATTAATTTAGGTTGGAAGGTACATATACTACATACACCATGCTGTAATAAAAATTGACTCACAGGGTGAGAGGTTGGCATAATGGTTAAGGCATTTACCTTACAGACACAAGGAGCAGGATTTGATTCTCAGATGAGATAGCTGGCTAGGCTTAAAATGGCCCACAAGGGCAGTTAGCCTAGTACTTATCTATATAAATCTATAATGCAGTCACAGATGCTACTAATAGACAAGCTGTGCAATGAACTAAGAGTGATTCAGAGAACCAGCACAGATGATGCAAATCAGCAGCAGGACAACAGTCATGTGGGATAAAGGACAGACAATTACAACTGACACAGAGATATGGGCATAGGTGCTATCATATTTCCACAGGTTTGCAATCTGCTGCTCAGTGCATAGGTACTTGAAGGACTAGATTTCAGAAGTGTTGTGAAGGGAATATTTGCAGCATTGTGTAGCTCAGCTCATGGAAGCACAAACCATTTAATGCAGCAGAAATTAAAAAATTATAACAATAGCCAATAGAAGCAAGGAGTACTAAGAAGCCACTAGCAAAACATGCTGAGAACACTAAAATCCCTTTATCTCACAATAAATTGTAAGACTAGTTGCAAACATAAACACTACCACTAGAGGGCAAACACAAGCCTTGACATCAGCTTAAAAATTTTAGAAAGGTACTTCTCTGATGTTGCAAAGATCAGAAAGCAGTGAAATCTATTGAATTCATCTCCAAACCATGTAAGCTAATTAAAGCAAATAATTACCTCTTTGATACAATTTGTACTTAAGACCAGAAACTGCTAGGAAAGTTTTTTTTTTCTTTTCTGTAACTCTAGAAGGCTTGTTCCCCTCAGGGAAGCCAACTAGGGACTGCCAAGGGCTAAGTGCCCTAGTTACACAGCTGATTCATCTGCTCAGTTCATATAGTTGCAAAGGTGTGCAATTTAGCAGGAATTAAAACATATTAAAAGAAAGAAAAAAAAACAGCAAATAAGAATTAGGAATACCAACAAGCCACCAGCAAATAAATGTTCAGAAAACTGCACAATGTCCGAAACTCACAAGACCAAACTGTAGGATTAATTTCAGACATTAAAAAAATACCACCTGCAGGCAAAACAAGTCCCAATATTACTTTAAAATAAGAACCAGCAAGTGCACATCTCCAGTAAATGTAGTCAAATCCAATAAATTTGTATTGTGCAGCTCATTTCAAGCAAGCTAGTCAACAAACTGTTAATGGAGGGTTAATGCTGTGAGCTGTAGCTGTTGTGATACAAGGATTAATTCCCTCAGCCATCATTTGCTTACTGGGTGATACTCAGCAAGTCACTTAACCAGACTGAAACAGGACAGTGCGCCCCGTGGGCATATCTCATTAACACAAGCACTCAGGTCACCCCAGAACAAGTACAAATGTGAATCTGTCATTGTCCATGTTGGTGTGAATGACCTGAGCCGTACCTCACTGGACTACATGAAAAGAGACATGGAAGAGCTCTCTGATCACGTAGCCCAGGCCGGTATGACCCTGACCCTGAGTAGCATCCTGCCCTCACCAAGAATAATACCACGGTATAAAGAAAAAAATTCTCGATTTCAACAATTGGCTAAGTTTTTGGTGTTATTCAAAGGGGATCCAGTATCTGTCCACCTGGGATGACATGTTCGACAAGCCACGCTACTTCACTAGAGATGGCTTGCACCTGTCACCCATAGGCTTTCGAATACTTGCCAAAGCTCTTGCCACCCCCATAGTGCCTTTTTTAGGCAAGGGTCAAAAGACAAACCTACCACAGTAAATAGCACAAGTAACAAAAAACTGAGGGTAATGCTACTCAATGCCAGAAGTCTAAACCTCAAAATGCATGCACTCGAGGCACTCCTCAGTATGGAGAAAATCGATATATGTGCAGTAACAGAAACCTGGTTTAAGGCTCCAGGGAGCACCCCAGCCCTACCAGGCTACAAGTCATACCATACATTTCGGCCACACAACCCAAACTGAAATACAAAAGGTGGGGGCGTATCCATATTCATCAAGGATACCCACACCTCCAGGTTAGTGGCAAAGCACAATGCTTCAGAGATCATCCACGTGCAACTAACAATGGGCAAAACTGCAATTCAAATTGTAGCTTGCTACAGATCACCCACCATGTCCCAGGACCCCCATTCCGCATTTCTGAAAACAGTGGGAAACATAAAGGTCCTACCAAACACCCTAATATTGGGTGATTTCAATTACCCAAACATTAACTGGGAGAACTACTCAAGTACTAACTCCCTTGCCCAACTTTTTCTTGAATTTATAAACTCAAGTGCCCTGGTTCATCTGGCCAACACTCCCACCAGAGGTGACAACATATTGGACCTGATCATCACCAACATAGGTGACCAGTGTTCCACACCAGAGATCAACCCCTCGCTAGTTAGATCTGACCATAAACAAATCACTTTGGTTATCCATATTCCACTCCCACCCCCAGACAAGAAAGCCACCATGAAAAACTTTTCAAAGCAAACCACGTTACTTAAGACCGAGGTGGAAAGTTTCAAAGCCCCCATGCTGAAGGATAACACTGTCCAAACTGCAAAATCCTTTACTAATGCATTCTATGAGCAGCTACAAGAATGCATGGATCGTGCCATCCCAAGCAAAACCAAGACTCAATCCTCCAAGAAAAAGGAAACCAGTCTGCTGGACTCCTGCCATAAACAAGCTATACAACAGAAGGAGGAAACTAGTACAGAAAAGAGTAAAATCCCAAGAAGGGAAGACATCCCTGATCAGTATCAGCAAGAAACTATGATCCCTCATAAAATCTTCCAAGGTGAGCTTTGAAAGAAAATTTGCCAAGGACTCCAAAGATAACCACAAGGCATTCTTTAGCTATGTCAAGAATCTAAGTGCAATGCTCAGATCTGCTCAGAGTTAGAGCAGAATGGCACAAAATACACTGAACCGACCGATATCGCCAACATCCTGGCAGACAGGTTCAGCGCAAACTTCACCCCCCCTCTCACCCCCAAAAGGGGCCATAACCATACCAGAAGAATGTAGAGTCCCTGAAATCATAGACACTCAGGTTAAAACAGCCCTCTCCAAAGCCAAAAACACAGCATCAATGGGACTGGACAGTGTCCCAGGCTGAGTCCTACATGAGCTCAAAGACGAACCAACCCCTCACCTAAACACACTGTTCAAACTCAGCCTCTCCACAGGCTACATACCCAAAGAGTGGCGCACAAAGGTGGAGCCACAACAGACCCCAGGAACTATTGCCCTCTAATCCTGACTAGCTTGGTCTGCAAGGCTATGGAGCACATCATCAAGGAACTCATTAACAGAGACATTGGGAACCTCCAAACACTGGACCCTACTCAGTTTGGCTTTGTTAAGGGCAGATCATGCCTCCTAAACCTGGTGGACTTCTTTGAGACAGTTGTCAAGGCTATAGACGAGGGAAAGGTGGTACACACAGCCTACCACGACCTCACTAAGGCCTTTGACACCATTCCCCATTCTGGTATTATAGATAAGCTCATCAGTCTGAACAGAAACCCCTACGTCACAAAATGGGTTGCCAACTGGCTCGCGGACAGAACCCACAGGGTGAGAGTTGTGGGAGCTAGGTCTGTCTCTAAACCGTTTACAAGTGGTGTTCCCCAGGGCTCAGTCCTAGGAACCTTCCTGTTCGGCATATACTTCTCAGAGGTACAGGCAAGCACAGGAGGACTATGGCTGACCAAGTTCGCAGACGACTGCAAACTAGGGGCTATAATTGACTCTCTGACTGACACAGACATCCTCCAAAAGGGTCTCACTGAGACGGATACCTGGTGTCAAAATCATGGCCTCAAGCTAAATGCCAAAAAGTGCATAGTCATCCCCTTTGGAAAAAACAAAGTACCCACAAACTACCACATAGATGGTAGTCCCCTAAATACAGAAGACATAATAAGGGATCTGGGGACCCAAGTAGATAGTAATCTCACTTTTGATAATCACATTGCCAAAGTGGTTAGAAAATCATTCTACGTGGCCCACCTAATCACAAAAGGGTTCGCATCCAGATCAAAAGAGGTCATTGTGCCCCTCTACTCATCACTCATCAGACCCATCTTAGAGTACAACACCCCATTTGGGATGTACCTTACAAGACACCTGCAACAGCTGGAAAGACCACAGAAGTACCTCACGAAGAGGATCAATGGCCTCAAACAGGTGCCCTGGCTGGCTCACCACTGAAAAAATTACATGGAGCTGCTTACTGCTTGGTGTGATGGATTTGAAGTGTTCTTAAGACACTCAGTCTTGCTGGCTGGATTCTGCTAAAATTCAAAGTCTGGTTATATTTGCATTCACAGTCTGTTGCATACAGAAACTTGCAGAATATACACTGATGAGAGAATATACTTTGCAGCATCAACTTTAGAGAGCAGTAACAAATAACTTTTTATAATAAACCAAACGGAACAACGTTGCAGTTTAAAGTACTGTTCCAACTTTACTTCTCATATAGTACAGATGATGTGAGAGATATAACATTTACCTTAGGACAAATGAGTCCCTACCATACCTCTAACATAACTGGATTTATACAGCTCTTTATATACAGTTTTAGTCCTCTTGGTATTCTATTTTGGAGAATTGCTTATCCTGTAGAAACAATACTAAGCTTCCTTGTTTAACAATGTCTTGTAAGAGACCAGCTTTTCTGACAGTGTGAATATCCTGTAACAGTGTCCTGTTGTTCATGCAAAAAACATATTTTTGAGGAAACACATTGTTCTGTATTCTATTTGGATCTGTGTATAAGAACATATGTTGTTGTGCAAATGCTGATAAGCATGTCCTGTTGTCCATGTAGAAAAACATATTTTTGAAGAAACACATTGTTCTGACAGTGTGAACATCCTGTATTTTATTTAGATCTTTGTATAAGAACATCTGTTCTTGTGCCATATCCTGTTTTCCATGCAGAAAAACATATTTTTGAGGAAACACATTGCCACAGTGTCATTGTCCATTCTTTAAAAGCAGATTTTGCATTTTTTGCTCTTGCATACATCCTGTTTTTAAGTCTGTAAGGGAAAAATGTCCATTCTTTAAAAGCAGATTTTGTATTTTTGCTCTTGCATACATCCTGTTTTTAAGTCTGTAAGGGAAAAATGTCCATTCAGCAGATTCCTTTTCCAAGCCATGGTAATTTAATATGGATGCTGATTACATATTACTAAACTCTATTTCTACATTTAAGCAAGCTTTATCTTATACCTTATTTATGTTGCATAATTACATCATTAGGCACAAAACTCACCTAAAACCACCTCCCCTAATTCGTTTATCACGTAGCAAAAAACACTTTGACCCTCATCAGTTTCAAAATGACCTCAACCTGGTTAACTGGTCTCCTCTCAAAACTCTCCCAATTGAGGACGCTGTAGACCACTTTAATAAAACCTTTCTTACTATTTTAGATCAACATGCACCCATGCGATCTATTCGCATGAAACATAAGACAGCCCAATGGCTTACAACCAACACAAAACAGCTTATTCGTAATAGGAATAAGGCATGGTCTCTGTGGCGAACCTCCAAAGACCCCAGTGACCATCTTAGCTTCAAACAAAAAAGGAATATGACAAAGCAAGCTATTATAAAAGATAAAAAGAACTTTTTCACTCAGCTACAGCATTCCCCCCACCACCATCCACACAAATTTTGGAGATCTATTAACACACTTCTTTCCCCTGGAAAAGTTGAAACTCCCAATCCACTTGGCTCCTGCCCTGACTCTCCCTTACAAACAGCTAATGCTTTCAATAACTTCTTTACATCTACAATACTCAACCTGGCTAACCAACTAACACCTGACCCCTCATTATTGGGTAACCCAAGCTTCTCTCCTCCACTTATGCAACTTAAACCCATATCCACCTCCTATATTCTGAATTTACTTAAAAAACTTAAAGCTTCTACCCCATCAGCTGACAAACTCCCAGCTGAATACCTCCAGCTAGGAGCCAAAGCAGTTGCCTACCCAATCTCTATACTCATAAACAGAACCATAACAGAAAGTACTGTACCTTCCCTCTGGAAAATCTCACACATCATCCCCCTCTTCAAAGGAGGCGACTCATTTGAATACTCTAACTACTGCCCTATAGCACTACTATCACCCATTGCAAAAATTATGGAGAAATGCATCCACAAACAGTTACTAAATCACCTTCTTTCTAATAATCTCCTTGCTAACTGCCAACATGGCTTTCGTCCTCACCATAGCACCACCACAGCCTTACTATCCTTTATTGACTCCATTAATATTAACCGTAATAGCAATCTTCTTTCATCAGCATTCTTTGTAGACCTGTCTAAAGCCTTTGATATGGTGAACCACCAACTCCTCTTACATCGCCTAAAATCGCTCTCTCTCAATAATCTTGCCTTAACTTGGTTCACCTCATATCTTCAAAACCGGAAACAAGCTGTTTTATGGAACAATAATCTCTCTGAACTTGTGCCCACCACCTTAGGGGTCCCTCAAGGCTCCATCTTAGGTCCTCTCTTATTTTCCATCTTTATTAATGACTTGCATCTTGCCACACCTAAAACTACTTGTATTCAATATGCAGACGACACCACCATCATTTGCTCTGCCACAAACCAAGATGACCTGCATTACCTTACCCAAAAGACATTTACTACTATTGAGCAATGGTTCTCTAACCATTGTCTTCTCTTAAACCCTAAGAAAACTAAACTTCTCCTCTTCTTACCTACACACCTGTCCCCCTCTATTAATCTCACAATCACATCTAACAATGGCACCCTTATCTCTCCTGACCAAACTACCAAACTATTGGGTATTACAATTGACAACCTACTAAAATTTGATTTTCACATCAACTCCACCATAAAATCAACCAATAGAAAACTAGGTTCTCTTTACAGAATCAAAGCTTTCCTAACCCCTGAAGCAAGAACTACCATAGCAAAAACACATCTTATCTCCACTCTACTATATGCCTCCCCCATCTATACTAATCTATCTAAACATAACATTAATAAGCTCACTACAGCCTACCACAACATTGCGAAATTTGCCACTGCCTCTCCATATAAAACACACCACTGCCTGAACCTCTCCAACCTAGGATGGCTTGAATTACCTCACCTAATACAGTACTATCAGCTTACAATTGCCCACAAAGCTCTTTACCATCCTGAAAACATACCCATGCTCTCCACCCTTATAAAACCCTACAACAACTTAAAAACCTTACGCTCTTCCAATAAAATACTGATTCAAACATCTCTTGCAAAGAATACAGCAGGTGACTCCATATTCTCCAACTCAGTTGGTAAAATCTGGAACCAACTTCCTCTAGACATTTTAGTCCAGACTTCCACTTCACTATTTAAGACTAAACTAAAACTCTTTCTAACTAAACACTGGCTTTGCTCTTGTATCAATCCTAGTTGAGCTAGCTCATCTTACATCTCCTTTTCTCCCCTTCATCTCTCATACTTCTTCCTACATCGATTTCTTCTATCTAGAATATCTGTTTTCCCTTTGACCTGAAAGTTTCTTATCTTAACTAGATAACTGTATTTCTCTAATAACACTCTTCTTAACTTTTCTAAAAAAAAAAAAAAAAAAAGAACTAAATTCTTCTCTCCCTTTTCTTCCTTACCATACTTACACTTTTTCTTTGTCTCTCTATCCCTCCTTTTTTGTAACATTCTAAAATTGTTATTACTGTCCTTCTGATTTGTTACTTATATCCTTCTTTTTGATTTTTCAACCATTGTTAATTTTTTGTTGTTGTTGTTGTTACCATGTAGTACATAGCGGAGCTTTTCTCCTCGGGCCTCCACTGAAAACAGACTTGCATCCAGTTGGACTAGCCCGGTTAACAAATGTAAATAAATAAATAAATAAATAATAATTGCAGCAAAATTACTTTCAACCTTAGTATATTGTTGAGCACACTCTGACACTATGCAGCTCGACTGAAGAAACTCCAGTTGTATTCGGTTGCATACCGCCTACTCATCGATTATGTCTGCCTGACATACAAGGCCATGTCCAACCCAGAATTGATGGACATGCTCCACCTAAAGAAAATCTTATCCCCTCGAGCCACATGCTCTAGAGATCTAAACCTCACCACAACAATAAATAGGACATGCTGGAGGGATAGATTCCTGTCCCAGAGACTTCCCATGCTTTGGTACAAGATCCCAATCTACATAAGGCAGAGCTCCTCGCTAACACTCTTCAAAAGAAACCTTGACGAGTGGATGGGAAACAAAAATTTTACCTCTGGGATAACTTCAGCGGCTCTGCTGGACAGAGGCACAGAGAACTAATCTAAGGGGGGCAGCAAAAGCCAACACATTCTGGCTAGGCTTATAAATGCCTTTGGGCAGATAGCCTAGTACCCACCTATGAACCTATGAACATATAGGTGTTAGTTATTATTATTGTATTGTTAGTCAAATTATATGAACTTCTTGTATTCATTAAAAAGCTAGAAATACTGCAAAAGCATTTGGTCATAAATTAAGATTTTCATTCCTCAACCACATGCACTAGGGCTAATGAAATTATAACTAAACAAAACACTGTACCCTGAAAGTAATGCTTACCGAGAACTGAAACACTTCCAAAATGCCATAATAAAATGAAGGTATTTGGGTTCATGAACGATGCCATGTATTTGGAGCTCATCAGAATTCAAAATTCTGATGAAATAAAATACCAGTTTTACCTACATAAATCTACTTCTAAAATGGTTCAACCATGTTTCTGCAAAAATGTAACCAACGACCCAAATCTGTCTGAAAATTCTCTTACGTTTACTACAACTTTTTATGTGAAAGGAAGGGAAAGATGTGGATGATATAAAGCGATATTGCAGAGCAGAGTGATAGAGAGCATTAAGAAAGGATGCAAAATGCCTGTAATAGAAAGACTAAATTATGTAAGTGCACGAATGTAGGTTGAGGGCAGAAAGGCCAGTATATAACCAACATATGCAGCTACTGCACAACTGGCATTGTACTTCATTGAAAGTGAAAAACAAAAGCAAGAAGAATGTGTGAAGCAAGAACTTGGAGTGTGCAAAAAAAGCAGCAGATTACCTGCGTCTTTAGAGTAAATGTAGAGAGATAGGACTGTGGTTGAAAAGTGCTGCAGAATGAGAGAAAGTCTGTAAGATGGAGGTAAGCAAGACACAGGAATCCTGCCTTTTTTGGAGAGGATAACGGCAATGAAGGATGGTCCAGAAACGACTGACAAATATCTTCGCTAGATGGGTGAAAGGAGAAATACCAAGGAAATGTTAGGGAGAGGCTTAAAAATGAATGCACAAGAGTACATTTGGAAGTGATACATGAATTTAAGAACTAGAATTAAGCTTAAGTTGAAGCAGGAACAAGAGGTTGCTTCACCCATAGAGACAATAGTACTGTTTATTTATTTATTATTTATTTATTTATTTATTTATTTATTTGAAGTTTGTTAAGCGGGGAAAGTCCATTGGGTTGAGATGAGCCCTTTTTCAATGGAGGCCCAGGGAGAAAAATTCCATGTACAGCAGTACAACAGCAAAAATCAACAAATATTAACAAAGTATTATACAATTTAAAAAAAGTAACAAAACATATTGATATACTTATAATAGTAACAAAAACATTTGTGGAGTATGCCATAACAATGCATTCTATGCAAACATAAGATAATAACCATTCTGTAGTACGTGGAATGCAAATGCCTATACTATCTAAGGCATAATGGGAGTAGGTAATTGTAAGAAAAATTAATGGAAGGTAGAAAAAGAGCATGGCTAGTGTTAGGTTGAATTCTGAGAGAGAAAGGTTAAAGGAAGTAAGACTCAAGTAGATGGAAGTTAGGAGGGGTGAGAGCAGGAGCATTCCCAATTAGAAGAGAGATAGGAATGGAGCAAAGTCTTAACAGTGGAGTGGTTCTGGGTAATTCGGATGTGGTGTGGCTCTTGCCATCCCTATAGTACCTTTTTTGGGCGGTGTTCCACAGACCAAATTACCACCATAACAGCTACAAGCAAATGCTTTTTTAAGCTACGCGGAGCAGTGCCAAGCTGAGGTAAACTATTACTGGTGCCAGAAAGTCTGTTTTTCTCTTAGATCTTACTACTTCTTTCTCTCTCTCTTGCACTTCAAATAGCTTAATCACTTTGCTCTTCAAAAGGTTTTTGTAACAATTATTGTAGCCATCAGCACTAGTCGTTCTTCATGGAAATAGCTCCAGTACTTAGTAGTTGTGACCACTCCTCCTGGCATGATTAAAGGGCAGTTCCCTGTGCCTTTTCCTATTAGCCTGGTGCACTTGGGCATTCTGAGGCAGTGTAGTAACTGCCTCATGTACACAGACAACCCTCTCCTTTTACGCCCCAACACTCGAGATTTGTGAGAGATGCACTTATATCACCAAATTAGAAGCTATGCACTCTGTAGCCAAGACCGGACTAGCTGGTCAAGAGGAGAAGGTCAACACCTGCACCAAACCACATGGAACACACAGCCCTCCAGAGCACCCACCCATCAAAGCACTCACATAAAAACACAAACCACACACCCACCTTTGTGGAGGCTTTCTATAGAAATTTACCCAAACAGCAGAGACCTCCAAGATAGAAATGCACTCAACCAACACAACATAGCACAAACCACAGGACACATAGATCACTTCCACAGTGTGCCCCTTGACCTAAGCCCCTAAGGCTAAACACCTTGCCCAATACACTAATCATAGGTGACTCGATAGTGAGGCACACAAATGTCCCACTCACTAGGTTGAATAAGGAGAAGGTAACAGTCAGCTGTCTATCAGATCCCAGAATCTAACACATAACACATGCATTCAAGTCACTCCACAACAAGTACAAGTATGGCTCTGTCTTTGTATATGTGGGTGTGAATGACCTGAGATGCACCTCCCTGGACTACATGAAAAGAGGGGTCTACTTCATTTGTCCTAACTTCCGATTGACCGACACCCATTTTCCCGAGACCAAATGATCGAAATTTCATTTGACCGACACTTCATTTGACCGACAAGTATCATTGGCAAGAAAATGGGATATGTCCCATTCCCCACTGTAGTGCGACCCTGGAGTTAGAATATATAGTTGGGGGTGTGGGGGGAACTTTACCCCTCTCTCTACCCCAAAGAACCAATCACAATTTCAGAAGAATGAGATACATAGACTTCTCAGTGGATCGATCCAGATGTACCAAAAAGAGGCCAAAAGTCTTAAAAACTTGATTTAACGCTTTCATTCCTCTCCAATAGAAACTTCATCAGAATACAAAAACCATTCCACCCCAGCCTCACTTTAAAATCCCTCCAAATTGCAAATTAACCAGTCATCACTGCAATAAAATGCTTAAAGGCTGTTTAAAGAAATACTTAAAAGCTGTTTAAAGAAATAGACACTAAATTTTTTTTTTACATTTCTAAATGTTTCAACTTTAACAAACAATTAATAGAGCAGGTTTCATTGATACCTAGCATTCTTGTAGCATTTAATTTCAACTGCCATTTTAACTCACATTTTACCAAATGGTCATCTGTAGAAAAACCTCTCTAATCTTTCATAACTTGTTCAAGAACAAAAAACTGGAACAAGTGTAACAGTCGTTCAATAATATGCAGTGCTAAAGCATTTTTAACATCTTGTTTTTGTAACATTTAAAGCTTGTCCATACACTTTCTTTTAGCTTCCTGCTAGTTTTACCTACATAGAATGCATCACACTCTATGCAGGAAGCAAGATAAACCACATTAGGTGTTTCACATGTGTAATAATTCCATAGTCTAACTACTATACCATTTATTAAAAACTCATAACCAGTTAAAATAGATGGATACTGAGAGCATCGGCCACACTTAAACATGCCTTTCCTGGCTTTACTTATCATTGCTGTACACTCCGGTAAATTCTTGAAAGATTTATCCTTCCTATAAACAATCTTAGGGTATTTACCTACTTCACCAACTCTATTATCACATTTTAAAATAGCCCAATTTTTTCTAAGACTATTCACCACCATTTGACTATCTACCTTTTGTTATGGCTTGAACCTACTAAAGAATGGTCAGTGTCCATCAGTCAGTTGCAGCTGTATATGTAGGAGCATGTGACTACAGATGTATAGAACATTGTCATCTACAGATTGACATGCAATGTGGCATATAGCTACCCAGATTCCATAGTGCCAGATAGGTGTCCATCATTTGCATTTTATTTTATTTTATCTTTCAGCTTCTGCCACCATGGTAGAGTTACAAAGATACCAGTATGTTGCTCTTTGTAGCCAAAGAATGGTCTGAATGACCCTACAGAAAAACCTCAGTGCAGTAGGTTTCCGTGGCTACACACGGATATGCAGCAGTAAAGCATGCTAGATTCACACAGTAACATTACAGCCTGGTGGAGATGACTCTGCATCACCACTCACCCCATACCTCTCAACCTCTTAGGGCAACAAATCTGGACAAAGCCTGACATAATGGGGAACAAAGGCCCAAGAAACAGGGACAGATTTTAATTATTCTCTTATAAGCTTAGAAACTTAGAAAGTTGATAAAATAATATTATTTGTCTTAGTATGCATTTTCCTGAAAAACATGAGTCTGAAACTCAAATGTATGTCATTATTTACTGACTTCAATCCTAAGATCATCCTAGTGGTTTGACAGAAAACCACAAATTTTATGAGAAACAGACCAAAAATATGAGACAAAAATCTGGACATTCTGTGAAAATCTGGACAATTGAGAGGCATGACCCAGAAATAAAGTGCCTAGTCTGTCTATTGTGACTATCTGGCATGGCATAGTGGTAAGTCACTTTGTCTATGGTGTGCAGGGTCCTTGGTTCAAGACTTGCAGAGGCTTTTTATTTTGAGTTGGGAGGGTGGGCTAATGGTTAAGGTGTTTGCCTTACAAACACAAGGTACTGGGTTTGAATCTCACAGGTGATAATTGGCTAGGCGTAAAATGGCTCACAAGGGCAGTTAGCCTAGTACTAATCTATGAACCTATTCTATGAACCTATGAATGTTGTTGTCCCAGGTAAGGGTGGTGCACTTTGATGCTCCAAGTGATTTTTCAACATAGCATGCTGACTACATGTGCATGTCACATGGTCCTGACAGCTTTCCTTACCTTCTATGATCCCTGGCATGCAAATATGTCTCCTCCAAGATGGCTAGTGACAGCACCAGGAGGAGCATTAGTTTCAGAGTCATGACATCTAGCTGATTTAGGACAATAGGATTGTCTGGCTACTGCCACATGGGGCATAATTCTTGCACTGCATGGGACCCTAACCACCATGGATAGAGGGACACACTGTTGCCTTAGACAGTCCAAGCACAGAATTCATCAGCTCTGGAAGGGTATAAGTTTCTCTTACTTATCAGCCTATAATTCTGGCTAACTTTGATGTCCTTTATGCTAAGTTATCAGTTTCTTATGGGTGTGCTAGACACATGCTTTCACTCAGGCACTACTGCTGAGTGTTACTGCTACCTCATTCATACCGGGGTGTCCCATACCTAACATATTTTACCCCTTGCAGATATAGGCAAATTGTATCTTACACCAAAAACAGGAAAAATTCAATAAAAATGTTTGGAAAAAAAAACAACAGGAACATCCTATGCAGCATATAACATGTTTGTAACCACAAGCACCTATGTGATGTGGAATGTCAAACCTCTAGTAGCCTGCACACATCCTTACATTCCAAAGCATTTTCTGGGAAATCTACTTAAAAAGTCTAATACAAAAAAATGCAAATATTTTATAAACAATAAAAGCTATTAAAATAGTTCCAACAGAAATGCTACCACAAAAAAAGTCTTCTTTACATTGATAACAGTACACTCACACTTTTTATATCAGTGATATACTATTATGCATACAAACCCAGAAATATATTTTCTCTAAAGTTTCACAAACCAATTGTCATATCTTTAATTACTGTACAAAGTAGATATATTTTGTCAACTTACTTTAGTTAGCCAGACATAAACTTTGACATAACAGCAAAAAGTTCTTTTCTATATGCATGTTTACTAGATATGTACCAAAATATGAAAAATTATGGCTATTTGTATAATTAGCAATACAAATCACCATGAATACATTTCAAGATGAGCAATGTAGAGTGCAAATATCAATCTCAATTTTCTTCAATTCTAAGGTTTTATATGACACCATGTAATAGTTTATAAGTCACCCTGGTTTAGAAATATTAAGTTAATCTGGAAATATTTCATATTTTCATAATTACTAGCTAATGACTGTTAATATGTCCATACAGTGTACTGTAATTGCAGATTGACAATGTACTTTTCTTTCTCCCACCAGGGCATTTTACTGTGTACCCCTCAAAAACATGTAGGTCTGTCAGATTTGAAAATATGAATACAAATACAAAAATATTAATAATAAGGGGAAATCAGTATTTAAGTTCTCCACTGCAGTACATCTGAGAATAACAATCTTTTATTTATTTTTTATTTATTTGATATTTACTGACCGGGGTAGTCTGACTGAGCTATTGCCCTTTTTCTGTGGAGGCCCGGGGAGAAAATCTCTAGAATACTATTAAGTAAATTAGCAAAAATTAGCGCAAATAAGATCATTAAGTAACAATTACTACTACTACAACTACAGTACTAGTAAATAAAAAACATCTAAAAGTCATTAATACAAAGCAGAAAAAAAAAAAAACAAGTAATAACACAATTAGATTGTCATCAGTGGTCCAAAGTACATACTAAAAGCAGTTTGCCTCTTTTATTACAGAAGGTGTAGTTTTCTTTTATGGTAACAGCCATCTAGTGCTAGGATATGGGTAGTAGGTTTCTAGGTCTAAGAAGTGAAGGAGCAATTGGCAGTAGTTAGAGACTGTCACGTCTTATAAAGAAGCTTGCTTTTATTGTAAGATAGTGAAGGAGAGGAAGGAGGTGAAGTAAAGAGGAGGGATTTGCTTAGGATGGTGTTCAAGTGGGGTGATTAAAGTGACAAGTCCAGGTGCTGCTTAGGTAGTTTTTGACAGCTTTCTTGAATTCATGGACCTGGGTAATATTTCTGAGGGTCAAGGAAAGCTTGTTCCATGAATGGGTGGGATAATAGCTCTAGAGATTATGGCCAATGGATTTTCTTGTTTGTGAATCTGTAACAGACATTGGTCTGAGCTCCTAAGGGTTCTGGGGGGCATAGAGGGAGACTAGACAGGAGATGTCAGGGCAGGAAAAGGGCTTGTATAGTATAGAATAGATGTTGAGTAGTTGAGTAAGCAGAAGTTAGTGCAGAAAATCAAGTTAGTTGAGTGTACTAAAAGTGTGACAGTGGTGAGATTTAGAAGGCAGATTGGCAGCAAATCTAGCAACTTTGTTGTAGGTAGTTTCAAGTTTGGAAAGGAGTGAGGAAATTAAATTTGTTAAGATTTGTGAGCTGTAAAAGAGGTTAGGGAGAAGGTATGCATGGGCAAGTGAGATTCCGGAGTCTGCTGTGAGGAACCTTTTGTTTCTATAGAGTGGGCTGAGCTTTTGCTGGGTTCTTTGATACAGTGTAGCACATGGAGGTCAAATTTAAGTTGGCCATCTATGATTGCACCAAGAAGCTTAGTGTGGATTTCTGCCATGATAATGGTGTTTTAAAGGAAGAAATGATGAATGTGGATTTGAGGTTGGAGAGGGATTTATGGAGGAAGAGGAGATTTTTTGTCTTTTTTGGGGTTCAGCATGAGTTGGTGGTTAGCAAGTCATTTTTCAGTGAGATTGAAAGATTTTTGCATAGGATGAGCAGATTGGTTGGGTTGTCAGCAACAGAGATGATTGTGGAGTAATCTGCATACTGTATGAGGGATGACAGAGGACAGAATGTGTAAAGATGGTTAGTGAAGATGTTGAAAGGAAGGGGACCACGAACTGAGCCTTGTGGGACACCCATTTTGATGGGAAGGAAGGGAGAAAGAGCAAAGAACTATATGACAATTGCTGTCTGTAGAAGAGGTAGCTGTTAAACCAAAGATTGTAGATGAGGAGAGATTAAGGTGAGAAAGTGTGGAAAGGAAGTTAGGATTAGAGACAGTGTCAAAGGTTTTAGAGAGGCCAAGAAAGATACAGTGCAATAGTTTGTTGTTGTGTCTGGCAAGGGAGATGGAGTGAGTAAATAAGGGCTGTGGTGGTGCTGTGGTGGGGGTGGAAGCCATGCTGAGTTGGAATGAGCAGCTTTTCTTGTGTGAGATAGGCCATGATTTGTTTATTAATGCATTTTTCTAGAATTTTGGAGAGTGGAGAAAGTATAGTAATAGGTCAAAGTTAGAAAGTTCTGCAAAGCTTCCACCTTTATGGATGGGTATGGAATAGAATTGTTTCCAGAGAGTAGGGACAGTGGATTTTCTTACTGAGTAGTTTACGAGGATGGAAGCAGGATATGCTATGGATTTAGCAGCAAACCTAAGGGAGATAGATGACAGGTTATCAGTGGAAGGGGAACATTGAGTTTGAGAAGGAGTTTTTTAATGTAGTGGGTAGGAACTGTTTTTAGTGAGACTGGGTTGTTTTGAAATAGGGGGTGGTGGTAAGCGAAGGGTCACTTAGGTAAGAAGTCTGCATAAGTTTGCTGATAGTATCACTGAAGTATTATTTTATTAATTATTCCTTGAACTTTCTAATACTGCCTATTATTTACTGGTGACTCACTTTGTTAAGGAAGAAAGACCCCAAAGTATCTTGACTGCATAAGTAGCTATGGGTGTTAGCTGGAAGAATATGAAAAAGGTGTTTTGTGTGTGAATGAGTTAATACCATCATAATATTCTTCAGATCCCCAAATTCATATTCACAAATATGGATAAAAGTGTATACTCAAGAGATGTATTTATAGACTTTAAAATAAGATTTAACACAGGTGATCACAGTCTGATATTCCAACTACTATCTGACACTTGATTTTCCTTTAGTACTATTGCTTACATTAATGGCCACCCTATTGCAGTCAGCTTTTGTTCTACCTAATTTGTCACTTCGGCATTACAGACAGGTGCACCACTAGGCTCTGTTCTTTAATAAATCCCATTTCTCTTGCTGTAAACAATTGTTCTACCCACCTGTCTAACCTTAAATTCATTCTGTGTGCAGATGATTTCTTACTTACAAAATCTTCGACAGTGATTACTGCATCTCATTACTAAAGGATGTCCAACAAAAGTACCTTTTTTCCATAGGTTCATAGGTAGGTACTAGGCTATCGGCCCAAGGGCCTACATAAGCCTAGCCAACAAACTTCCCTGGCTTACGCCCCCCAAGAAAGTTATTTTCCTGTGCCACTGTCGAGCAGAGACACAGAAGTGATCCCCGGGGGGTATTTCCTATTTCCCATCCACTCATCAAGATTTTTCTAGAAGAGTGCTAATGGAGAACTTTGCTTGACATAGATGGGTAGTCTGTTCCAGAGTATGGGAAGTCTCTGGGACAGGAATCTATCCCCCCAGCATGTCCTGTTTATTGTGGTGACAAGGTTTAGGTCCCTAGAGCATGTAGCTCGGAGGGATTGGGATTTCTTTAGGTTTAGCATGTCCAGCAGCTCTGGGTTTGACATAGCTTTATATGTTAGGCAAAGATCACCTCGAAGTAGGCGATATGCTATGGAGTAAAACTGGAGTTTTTTGAGACGGTTAGTGTAGGGCATTTGTTTGAGGCCAGTAATCCTCTTTGTGAGGTACTTCTGTGACATTTCTAGCTGCTACAGATGTCTTGTGAGGTACATTCCAAAAGGGGCATTGTACTCTATAATGGGTCTAATGAGTGTCGGGTAGAGGGGAACAATGACCTCTTTTTTCCTGGATGAGAACCCTTTTATGATGAGGTGTGCCATGTAGAAGGACTTCCTGAATACTGTAGCAATGTGACTATCAAAGGAGAGACTACTGTCCACCTGGGTCCCAAGGTCTCTTATGACACATTTGGTGTTTAGTAGATTGCTTCCCATGTGGTAGTTCATGCGTACACAGTTTTTACCAAAGGGAATGACACTGAGCTTGAGGTCATGGCTCTGACACCAGGCATCTGTCTCAGTGAGGCCCTTCTGTAGGATGTCCATATCATTTGGGGACTTGACTATGGCTCCTAGTTTGCAGTCATCTGTGAACTTCATTAGCCAGAGGCCTTCTGTGTTAGCCTGTACTTCAGAGAAGTAGATACCAAACAGGAGAGGTCCCAGGACTGAACCCTGTGGTACTGCACTTGTCACTGGTTTGAGGTCAGATTTGGAGTCTGCAACTTTTACAGTGTGGGTTCTATCAGTGAGCCAGTTGGCAACCCATCTTGTGATGTAGGGATTTATACCTAGTTTAGTCAGTTTAGCTATAATTCCAGAATGGGGGATGGTGTCAAAAGCCTTGGCGAGGTCAAGATAGGCGCTGTGCGAACCACCTTATCCTCATCTACGGCTTTGGTGACTGCCTCAAAGAAGTCGATCAGGTTCAGGAGGCATGATCTGCCTTTCACAAACTCGAACTGGGTGGGATCCAGAGTTTGGAGGTTACTAAAGTCTTTGTTTATGAGTTCCATGATGATATGTTCCATGGCCTTGCAGACCAGGCTCACCAGGCTAATAGGGGGATACTTCCCGGGATCAATGTTGGCTTCCCCTTTGTGGAGTGGGATAACTGTTGCTGTGCACCATTCAGTGGGCACAAAGCCTGATGTGAGGCTATTATTGAACATGGTGCTTAGGTGGGGAGCCAGTTTGTTCTTAAGTTCACGTAAAACGCAGCCTGGGATGTTGTCCGGTCCCATGGATGCTGTGCTTTTGACAACCTGTGAGAGATGCACTTATCTAGCCAAACTGGAGGTAAAGCTCTCTCCAATCAAGACTGGACTTGACAGTCAAGAGGAGAAAGTAAACACTTGCACCACACCACACTCATGACATAGTCTCACTAAATTTACACCACCAAAATCCACACATAGAAACACAAAAACATTTGCGGAGGCTCTCAGTAATAATCTGCTCAAGCAACAAAGACCTCCAAAGCAGAAATGCAAGCAACCTCCACCCCACATCACAACCCAAATGACACATAGCCCGCAGACTCAGTGTGCCATTCAACCACAGCCAATAAGGCAAAACAACGTACCCAACACACTAGTCATAGGTGACTCTATAGTCAGGCACACTGATGTCCCACTCACCAGGCTAAACAAGGAGAAGGATACTGTCAGCTGCCTGCTGGGTGCCAGGATCGGCCACATAACCCACACACTCAGGTCACTCCACAACAAGTACAAATATGACTCTGTCATTGCCCATGTTGGTGTGAATGACCTGAGAAGTACCTCCCTGGACTACATGAAAAGAGACATGGAAGAGCTCTCTGATCTTGTAGACCAGGCAGGTATGACCCTAGCCCTGAGTAACACTCTGCCATCACCCAGAATGATACCGCAGTACAAGGACAAAATGATTGACTTCAACAATTGGCTAAGCTTCTTGTGTCATTTTAAGGGGATCAAGTATCTGTCTGCTTGGGATGACATGGTCGACAGACCATGATGCTTTGCCACAGATGGCCTGCACCTGTCACCCCTGGGATTCCGGACACTGGCTAAGGCTCTTGCTGCCCCTATAGTGCCTTTTTTAGGCAGGGTTCAAATAACAAATTCACCACCATAACAGGAACAGGCAAGCAAAAACTGAGGGTAATGCTACTCAATGTTAGAAGTCTAAATCTCAAAATGCACTCACTAGAGACACTCCTTAAAATGGAGAACATCGATATCTGTTCAGTGGCTGAGACCTGGTTCAATGCTCCAGAGTGCACCCCTGCACTACTAGGCTATAACTCATACTGCACTTTTCGGCCATGTAACCTGGACCAAAACACCAAAGGCCGAGGTGAGTCCATATTCATTAAGGATATCCACACCTCCAGGCTAGTTGCTCAGCATAATGCATCCGAGGTTATCCATTTGCAACTAACTCTGGGCAAAACTGCAATCCAAATTATAGCTTGCTACAGATCCCCCACCATGCCCCAGGATTTCCACTCCTCTTTTCTTGATGTACTGGAAAATATTAGGGTTCAACCAAACAACCTAATAATGGGCGACTTCAACTACCTCACCATTAACTGGGAAAACTAGTTGTGTCAAACTCCGTAGCTCAACACTTTCTGGAATTCATAAACTCCAATGCACTAGATCAACTTATCCACACCCCCACCAGGGGCAACAATATTCTAGACCTAGTCATTATCAACATGAGTGACCAGTGTTCCACACTTGAATTCAACTCCTCGTTGGTCCAATCCAGCCATAAGCTTATCACCCTTGATATCCACATCCTGCCCCTGCCCTCCATTAAGGAAACCACTGTAAAAAATTTCTCCAAAGCCAACTTCATGCTTCTTAAAACAGAAGTGGTGAACTTCATGACACCCATGCAGATGGACAATACAGTTACAACTGCTGAATCCTATACAAATGCACTCTATAAGCACTTACATGAGTGCATGGATTGTGCTATCCCAAACAGAACCAAGACGTTATCCTCCAAAACAAGGAAGCCAATCTGGTGGTCCCCTGCCATATACAAACTGTACAACAGAAGGAAGAAACTGTTGCAAAAGAGAGTAAAATCCCATGAGTGGAAGAGCTCCCTGGTCAGCCTCAGTAAGAAGCTGAGATCCCTTATAAAATCCTCCAAAGCTAGCTATGAAAACAAAATCACCACTAAATCCAAGGACAACCACAAAACATTCTATAGCTATGTCAGGAATCTAGATGGCAATACCCAGATCTGCTCTGAGTTACAGCACAAAGGCACAAAAATTACAGAACCAACTGATATTGCCAACATCCTGGCAGATCGGTTTAGTGCTAACTTTACCCCCCTCTCACCCCCTAAAGGGCCCATATCTATACAGGAAGAATGCAGAGTCCCTGTAATCACAACTATGCAGGTAAAAGCTGCACTCTCTAAAGCCAAAAACATAGCATCCATGGGACCGGACAACATCCCAGGCTGCGTTTTACACGAACTTCAGAACAAACTGGCTCCCACTTAAGCATCATGTTCAATAATAGCCTCACATCAGGCTTTGTGCCCACTGAATGGTGCACAGCAACAGTTATCCCACTCCACAAAGGGGGAGCCACCACTGATCCCGGGAACTATCGACCTATTAGCCTGATGAGCCTGGTCTGCAAGGCCATGGAACGTATCATCATGGAACTCATAAACAAAGACATTGGTAACCTCCAAACTCTGGATCCCACCCAGTTCGGGTTTGTGAAAGGCAGATCATGCCCCCTGAACCTGATTGACTTCTTTGAGGCTGTCACCAAAGCCATGGATGAGGGTAAGGTAGTTCACACAGCCTATCTTGACCTCGCCAAGGCTTTTAACACCATCCCCCATTCAGGAATTAAAGCTAAACTCACTAAACTAGGTATAAATCCCTACATCACAAGATGGGTTACCAACTGGCCCACTGACAGAACCCACACTGTTAAAGTTGCAGACTCCAAATCTGACCTCAAAGCAGTAACAAATGGAGTACCACAGGGTTCCGTCCTGGGACCTCTCCTGTTTGGTATCTACTTCTCTGCAGTAAAGGCTAACACAGAAGGCCTCTGGCTAATGAAGTTCACAGACGACTGCAAACTAGGAGTCATAGTCAAGTCCCCAAATGATGTGGACATCCTACAGAAAGGCCTCACTGAGACAGATGCCTGGTGTCAGAGCCATGGCCTCAAGCTCAATGCCAAAATGTGCAGTTTCATCCCCTTTGGTAAAAACTCTGTACCCATGAACTACCACAAAGGAAGCAATCTACTTAACACCGAATGCGTAATAAGAGACCTTGGGACCCAGGTGGACAGTAGTCTCTCCTTTGATAGTCACATCGCCACAGTAGTCAGGAAGTCCTTCTAAGTGGCAAACCTCATCATAAAAGGGTTCTCATCCAGGAAAAAAGAGGTCATTGTTCCCCTCTACTCATCACTCATTAGACCCATTATAGAGTACAATGCCCCTTTTGGAATGTAACTCACAAGACATCTACAGCAGCTGGAAAGGCCACAGAAGTACATCACAAAGAGGATTACTGGCCTCAAACAAATGCCCTACACTGACCACCTCAAAAAACTCCAGCTTTACTCTGTAGCATATCGCCTACTCTGAAGTGATCTCTGCCTAAAATATAAAGCTATGTGAAACCCAGAGCTGTTGGACATGCTACACCTAAAGAAATACCAATCCCTCCGAGCTACATGCTCTAGGGACCTAAACCTTGTCACCACAATAAACAGGACACGCTGGAAGAATAGATTCCTGTCCCAGAGACTTCCTATACTCTGGAACAAACTACCCATCTATGTCAAGCAAAGTTCTTCATTAGCATTCTTCAAGAAAAATCTTGATGAGTGAATGGGAAATAGGAAATACACCCCAGGGATCACTTCTGTGTCTCTGCTGGACAGTGGCACAGGAAAATAACTTTCTTGGGTGGTTTAAGCTATGAAACCTCGCTGGCTAGGCTTACGTAGGCCCTTGGGCCAATAGCCTAGTACCTACCTATGAACCTATGAACCTATAAAACAAACAACACACGTACACTATAAAATGTTCCTAATGTGGGGGGCTTCACCCCCCACAACCCCCAACATGGGGGCTGTGCCCCCCCACACCCCCTACTTAAATAAATCAACTCCGAGATCGCACCACAGTGGAGGAAATAGCAAAGCAGTGGAAACGGCCCACCAAATTTTTTCCCTGAAAAAAAATTTGGTGTTCTGAGGCTTCACTATTTTGACATTCCAAACTTCCCAGTTCAATGTTACGGCGTTCGGACACCTCTGTGTTCGAACTTCTAATATAGATCTGTTTGATACTGGTAATGTCAGTGGTGCTGGAGGATCACTGAGTTTCTCTGGTTTTGTTTCATCACTTTTGATTATGAGACAGTAGAGGGACTTGAGAAGCTGTGTGTTGCTGATTTGTTATCCTGTGAAGTAAATGTTTCTAATAGACTCAGCACCAAAGTGGAGTGACCTATATATCCTACAGTCCTCCAACTGTTTGTCCTGTTTCATCATGATCCTAAAATATCATTACCGAGACTTTATCTTGGAATAATCTGTTTGAGCTTCAATTTGTCTGCCTGGATGCCTACCATCTTTTTAAAGACTTTTACAGGAACAGATCTTGCATAGCTTTTAAGGGTGTTTAACCAATAACCTGATTATGTTTCCAATTAATGTGCCATTCTGGGGTTTTACTTTTTAACATCAAGTTTGGTAGTATCTCTTGAGATTTTTCCTTTCCCCTGAGATAGAGTGATTTTGCAGTTAGTATATATGAGTAACACATAGGGGGACATCACTCAAGTTAGAGTGTGTAGGGGGTTTGCCATCCATAAAAATATTTTCTGCAGGATTTAAGATTTCTGAATGTGCTTCCTTAGCAAGACATTCACAGTTTTGCTATCACATTTATAGTGTCAGCCAATAAACAGTCACATTTTGATAAAGAAGCCAATAAAATGAAGCATTCATATTAGTGATATGAGGTTGATAGCTTTCATCTGGATATACGTAAGTGGATATGGCTATGAGAGTGTTATCTGACCAAGAGTATTAATGACTAGATTTGGGGTTATTATTAATGACTGGTGGCAGTACCTTTTTTAAATACAAGGAAATGGTAACTGCCAGTGTTATCAATGTTGGCCAAATTATGAAATACAGTTTACTGACCAACAGAATTAAAATTTAAGCTTCAAAGTTCTTAATGTATTGACAGGGTGGAAGTAGATATGTATTCCATGGTGAAATGCAACAGATTTTATTTGCACATGGGGGTGCTGTTAGGCCTGCATACTTTGAGTTATGCCTCGTGCTATGCACAATGATATGTCAATGTTATTTTTTCAATCATTTGATGCTGATACTAACTACATTGACATAGGTTCATAGGTGTTTACTAGGCTAACAACCACAAGAGCCTTTTTAACCCTAGCCATGTATCCCAAATCTCTGACAGTTTGTGACACCCTTGATAAGTGTAAGCATGTGCCTGGGAGATGAATCATTTACAGGTTACCTGTGTCCATTAGAGACATAGGTGCCAAACCAGGGACGAATTTCTGCTTTCCCATCCAATAGTCCAAGTTACACTTGACTTAGGTTAGGGAGGAACTGTGACATGTGGGTGTTTCATTTTTCTGATTATATATATATATATATATATATATATATATATATATATATATATATATATGTATATGTATATATATATATATATATATATATATATGTATGGGATCTGTACAGATCCCCGATGGCACATTCTGCCGAAGCAGAAATCGCCGAACATACATAACCGAAAGTGCTGTTCACCGAAGCAGCACTTTCAGTTATGTATGCTGGTTGTGCCGGTTGCACTACGGTGCGGTTAAGGGAGAATTCCCTTTTCCCCACTGTAGTGCAACCTCGGAATGAGAATATAAAAGTAGGAGGGTGTGCAGGGGGGCTTTCTCCCCCTGCATAAAAGATTTATTGTTTTTTGCTTTCTTTTTCGAACGCACTTTAATAAAAGCGCTTTTTCGATGAAAGCGCTTTTGTTAAAGTGCGTTCGGTTATTGTGGATTCGGACTGTTGAACTTTCGTTCAATAGTCCTAGATCCATATATATATATATATATATATATATATATATATATATATATATATATATAAAATTAGGGTTTACTATTAAAATGTTGAAAGGCAGAATATTTTTCCATCAAAAGATCGAAGTATAATATCGAAAATGAAAATAAAATTTCGCCTAAATGTCAAACATGATAAACACAATGATCAACATTCGACATGCTAAACTTCCAGTTTCAAAAGTCAAAAGGACAAGATCCCTGCACCCCTCATGTGAGGAAAAGGGTAAATTACCTGAGCTGCACTCCACCCCAATCTCCATTCAAAATGCTGAGTTTATATTAGCAAATATATACCCACTTTAATATAAACTCAGCCACTTTCTGTTCAGCATTATGATAGCTTAGAAACCAGAAATTCGACCAACCTGTATTCAAATGAATGCCTTTCACAATTTTTGATATTAAACCATAAATTAGATGTCATAAACTTGAACTATTTATTTATTTATTTATTTACATTTGTTAACCGGGTAGTGTCCAACTGGGCAGTAGCCCGTTTTCAGCAGAAGAACCAGGTAAAAAAGTTCCAGACAAATTACATTACTGCAAATACAAGCAAAAAAACAATTATTAAGAATGCAGTAGTTAATAAAGCACAATACAACAGTACAGTAGTTAATAAGTCACAGAACAGTAGCACAATAATCAAGGATGCTATACAAAACAGATTTCTAGGAGCATAATAATACAAATTTAGTTGTGCACAAAAGTTTATCTGATATTCTAATCAGAACTTTACTAGCATAAGATGAAGATAGCTGTAGTAGTTTGAGGTGAAGGAGAGTACAGAGTTGAGAAGACAATAAGACTGTGTTATCCTGGTGAAATACAGGGGCAGAGCCAGTTGCTGGTGAGATATTCTTTTAGGCTTTTTTAAAAGAAGAGATGCTAGTGTTTTTTGGATGTACTGAGGTAGAGTGTTCCAGACTTTGGCTATTTTATCGGCATAGAGGGAGTTACTATGATAGTTGTACGACTGCATAACTTTTAGCAGTATTTTGTTAGAGGATCTAAGGGACCTGCAGTTAATGTAGGGTTGGACCAGGTTAGAGAGGGCAGGGCAGTTATTGAGGTTGTATAAGACTTTGCGGGTAAGGGTAAGTTGGTTTAGAGTTAACAGGCTGGGAAGTTCCAGCCAGTTGAGGTGCTGGAGAGAAGAGCAATGATGGGTTTTGTGGGGTGGTTGGCTGCAAACCAAGCTACCCATCTTGTTGTAGCAGGGTTCTAGGTTATTTAGTTATTTAATTAACTACAAATTCAATGGACAACAAAATATTAATCTCAAAACATGAAAACTCAAATTATTTAAAAAACAAAGCAACTAACAAAAGCCTATGTTTTGCAGCTAGCGAGAGCTGAGCTGTACCCCAACATTCCCACTATTTCTATATACCAACTCCAAGACCGGCCTTGAAATTGATTACATGTATAGATCTACAATCATAGGTCTGCATACTTATTATTTAACCTAACAAGATACAAACATACTGAAAGTTTTAAAGCATAAGGAGAATAAGTCTAAGATTACTTCCCTGCTTAGTTTAACAGAAGCATATTGGTGTCAAGTGGGGATGGAAATCAAACCAGTAGTAGATAACAAATCAGACAGCAACTGAATGTGCCAAAAAATAAATAAATAAAGAACATATGGTAAAGGATCATATGAAAAGATGAAGAAATGTGGAAAATGCATAAATATAGTTGCACCTACAGAAAACTCTTGGAAGAACCTCATGTCGATCAGGACCAATGCAGGACTGGTTAAGGAGATTTAAACTAAAAGATGAAAGATTAATAATGGCAGCCTAGAATTGTGTACTATGTACATTTTGGTTTACAATGCCCATTAAACATGTGGGAGAAACAAGCAAAAGCAGGTTTTGTAAACCATAAACATAATTGGAAACAGTCGCACATCTTGTTGCTGGGTGTGATACACTAGTATTGAAGTAGCTAAGAAGCACTGGAAACATGAACCACAAATCATTACAGAAAATGATGAAGCTTATATCCCATATGATCACCCATTACCAACAGTTCAAAAGACAGATACAAGAAAACAAGATATAGTAGTCCGTGAAAAGGGCAAAGGTACTATTGATCATTGAAATTGCTATCCCCAGTGACTACAGTGTCTTACATACAGAGAGACACAAAGTCATAAAATACCAGGATTTATAGGCAGAAATGAGGACAATGTGGAAGGATACCTAGACAATTCCAATAGTTCTATGAGCAATGGGCATTGTAAAAAAGAATTTACAATCCTACTTAGATATGTTACATATACATATAACTCTGTATGAATTGCAGAATAATTAATTCTGGGCACATAATGCATGCTGTTAAGAGCACTTCTGACTACCATCAAAGATTGAAACAATACTAATTTCATGAACTTTAATCATACTTTGACTTAGGAATGGGGTCCTTTCCTGTCATGATATTAGAAACCCAAAAGACTTGGAAAAATTAAACCCCAGGCAATACTCACAATCTGTACTTTCCTGTGTGTAGCAACTGCCTATGCCTAGATCACTGACCTGCACATCTGTTGACAAATGTCATGTTTTGTACCCAAGTGAGAGAAAGGCCTGGAGGCATGATGTTAATTCCCACCAATCACCTCTTTCCTACAATTTGTACATGCTTGCCAGAGGCACTTCTCTTTTGGCTGTTCCCGTTAGGGGTCGCCACAGCAGATCATCTGTTTCCATTTCTTCCTGTCCTCTGCATATTGCTCAATCACACCAACCGCCTGCATGTCCTCTCCTACCACGTCCATATACCTTTTCTTAGGCCTTCCTCTTTTCCTCTTACCTGGCAGCTCCATCCTTAGTATCCTTTTCCCAATATACCCAGCATCCCTCCTTAGCACATGTACAAATCATTGCAATATCACCTCTCTGACTTTGTCTCCAAACTGTCCAACCTGAGCAGACCCTCTAATATACTGATTCCTAATCCTGTCCATCCTTGTCACACCCAGTGCAAATCTTAACATCTTTAACTCTGCCACACTTCCAGCTCTGACTCCTGCCTTTTTGTCAGTGCCACCATCTCCAACCCATACAACATAGCTGGTCTTACTACCCTCTTGTAGACCTTCCCTTTCACTCTTACTGGTACCCATCTGTCACAGATCACTCCTGATACTCTTCACCACCCATTCCACCCTGCCTGTACTTTCTTCTTCACCTCTCTTCCACACTCACCATTACTCTGAACTGTTGATCCCAAGTACTCAAACTCATCCACCTTTGCCAACTCTACTCCCTGCATCCTCACCATTCCTCTATCCTCCTTCTCATTCACACACACATATTCTTAGTCCTGCTGACCTTCATTCCTCTCCTCTCTAGAGCATATTTCCACCTCTCCAGGGTCTCCTCAACCTGATCCCTACTCTCACTACAGATCACAATGTAATCTGCAAACATCATTGTCCATGGGGCCTCCTGCCTGATCTCGTCTGTCAACCTGTCCATCACCATTGCAAATAAGAAAGGGCTCAGAACTGATCCTTGATGTAATCCCACCTCCATCATAAACGGATCTGTCACTCCCACTGCAGACCTCACCACTGTCACACTACTCTCGTACATATCCTGCACCACTCTTACATACTTCTCTGCCACTCCTGACTTCCTCATACAATACCACAACTCCTCTCTAGGTGCCCTATCATATGCTTTCTCCAGTCCACAAAGACACAATGCAACTCCTTCTGACCTTCCCTATATTTCTCCATCAGGGCAAACATCGCATCTGTAGTGCTCTTTCCCGGCATGAAACCATACTGCTGATTGCTAATCATCCTCCCTTCTTAACCTAGCTTCCACTACTCTTTCCCATAACTTCAAGCTGTGACTGATTAGTTTTATCTCTCTGTAGTTACTACAACTCTGCACATCACCCTTATTCTTAAAAATAGGTAACAAACACTTTTTTCTCCACTCTTCAGGCATCCTCTCACTTTCCAAGATTTCATTAAACAATCTGGTTAAGAACTCCACTGCCATTTCTCCTAAACACCTCCATGCTTCCACTGGTATGTCATCTGGACCAACAGCCTTTCCATTCTTCATCCTCTTCATAGCTGTCCGTACTTCCTCCTTGCTAATCTGTTTCACTTCCTGATTCACTATCCCCACATCATCCAACCTTCTCTCTCTCATTCTCTTCATTCATCAGCCCCTCAAAGTACTCTTTCCATCTGCTCAACACACTCTCCTCGCTTGTGAGTACGTTTCCCTCACTATCCTTTATCACCATTACCTGCTGCACATCTTTCCCAGCTCGGTCCCTCTGTCTAGCCAATCGGTACAGGTCCTTTTCTCCCTCTTTAGTGTTCAACCTTTCATACAACTCTCCATA